>NC_134903.1:18053784-18091284 GCF_041734735.1 Babylonia areolata
GTGGACTAAACCAGCCAGCCAGTCAGCTTATCATTCCTGTGGGAACAAAGCTTACGGAGACAAAGTGAACCAACACCCCTAGTCCCATGCCTCCACGTTTCCCCCATTCCCTCCCCCCACCCCACCCCACAGTCCACACGTAGTTATGACCATCAGATTGTCATGAAGCCACCCCTAACAGAAGACTCACATCACTGTTCAGTTTGACGAGTGCAACAGCCCAGTGGTTAAAGCGATGGACTTTCAATCTGTGGGTCTGGATTCGAATCCCAGTGTCTGGTGGGTAAAGGGTGGTGATTTTTCAGATATCCCATGCTGGTGCCTGAACCTCCTTCGTGTGTATGCACATGCAGAAGATCAAATTCAACACGCACGTTAAAGATTCTGTAATAGAAACATGAATATACCTGACATGCAACCCCCACCCCCACTCCCTAGCAGCCCATGAATGAAAAAAAAAAAAAAAAGGCTAAGTTGGTGGAGTTCAGTGCTGCTTGTTCAGAGTCAGTATATGCTGGACACCACGTGCTAAGCACTGCACTGATGACTGCAATTGTGTTATCCTGGACCCGGGATGAAGAACTCCATCTTTACCCGCCAACTTTGTTCTGTGCGTCTGTCCACAGCAGAGCTTTGAATGAAACCCGGCACAGGTTTTTGTTTGAACATGGCTAAGAAAACGTCACACAATAGCATGAATGACGACATTGGAACATGACGAAATTTAATGACACACACAGCTTATTTACTACTCATCAGTTCGGTTCCACTATTGACTTCTGGTGTTCGGGAACGGTGTTCAAAGACGAAACTGGAGATATTCTAGCTCTGTGCCAGAGTGTGCTGGTGAGAATATAATAACTTCTGAATTTATTTTTATATAGTATTTAGCGTCGGTTGAGTAATGATATCACAAAATCATACTTTCAAACTTGATCGTAAAGATTTCTTGTTCAAGTTGATGTCAAAGTCTTCAGAAGGTCATTTCTGAAAGGACAAAAGTATATTAGGCCTGATGTTTGCTTTTGCTTGATTGAGATATATCTATATATCGTGGGCTAACATCCCTGTTGGCCCATACTTTCTCGTAATCCCATGCATTCTTTCACTTTACCAGAAAGCCTGGCTGGTTAGAAAGTGTGGTCGTTTCCCTCCCATGCTTTCTCACAGATTGCGTAAAAGCGTTGGAAGCCACTTAATTTTTATTATTATTTTTTTTATCAAAAACATTTCCTTTGTCATCAGGGTTGGTTTCTTTTCTTTGTCCGGGAAAAAAATCTTAGAGACAAATGAGAAAAAGAGAGAGAGGGAGAGAGAGAGAGAGAGAGAGAGAGGAAGACAACGATCACGATAATGACAGTGGCATTAGCAAAGCCATCGACAGTGATAACACTCAAGTTATTTATTGTATTTACATGAGGCGAATCATTGCAATGCATCGATCTCACATTAAACATCGGAATCAATGGTAAAGAAGAAAATTAAAGCAATGTGTATAACTCAGACAGAAATATGTATCATGACATGACCCGAATCTTTTCCAAGATGATGTTGGGAATAACGTTGAAATGATTTAACTTTCCACATAAATGTGACAGGAAAAAAAAAAGAAAAAAAAAAAAAAAGATTAACAATGTTATACATTCAGGTAAGGAGCGTGAAAAAGGCACCAATTAAGTTTTGGTTTTGTTGTGATGCAACGTTTCTTCGTCCCATTTATTTAAAGTTTTCCTTCATTTCAGTTCTGTTCATGTGTCACTGTCACTTGGGATCATGGTGGTGCTGTTGGTCTCGGCTCAGTAGGTAGGTATATGTCTTGAGAATTTTCCATGCATACAGACACCACTCAACACCTTTCAAGTGAAACAAAGGTAATGCGGAGCTACCTCTAATGCGTGGCTGCATGGCAGCTTCCCATCGATGACTGCTCGTGGTTTGCATTCCAGAACTGCTAAGAAACGAGCCCGGGTGTTTACTGGAGAACTCGGATGAACCCCGTGACGATCACATGACGAACAGTGAGGAAAAAAAGGGGGCACCAGAAATGTTCAGGTTTTAGTTGCTTTTTCTCTAGTCAGCTTTGTTTATTTTCAATATATATATAAACAACAATCTCGAAGTGCCGTTCCTGTCAATCCTGTAAAAATGTCTGTGCAGTTCTTCAGCAAACTGGCATTTCGGACTGTTGTTCGTTTTCACATTGTCGCAGTTGTGACCAGCTGAGGACAACAAGATGCGATCTTTCCCAGTGCATGAGAGTTTTGTGTCGTCTGTGGTCAGCAGGGTATTTATCTGTCACGTGGCTTGTGTTTGTACTCCACTGTCTCTACCTCTTAGTTTTCTATGGCACTGTATCTTATTTGATGCTCTTCTAGCAATATTTGTGTGTGTGTGTGTGTTTGTGTGTGTGCGTGTGTGTTCGTGTGTTTGTGTGACATTGGTTTCTTAAATTGGATCGGTGGAATTTGCAACCGTCAGGTAGAAAACAGTCGTCACACCAGTGACACACTAAATGTCCGGCACAAAACCAGGAACTGAAGAACTGTCTGTCCTGTATCAGCTGGACAGTTAGCGTCTTCATTCCATTTCTGTCTGACTGTCAAGCTGAGTGACGTACACATTTGACTGACTTTCTGTTTGACTGACTGTCAGGCTAAGTGACGTACACAGTCATTTGACTGACTTTCTGTTTGACTGACTGTCAGGCTAAGTGACGTACACAGTCATTTGACTGACTTTCTGTTTGACTGACTGTCAGGCTAAGTGACGTACACATTTGACTGACTTTCTGTTTGACTGACTGTCAGGATAAGTGACGTACACATTTGACTGACTTTCTTTCTGACTGACTGTCAAGCTAAGTGACGTACACATTTGACTGATTTCTTTCTGACTGACTGTCAAGCTAAGTGACGTATGCAGTCATTTGACTGACTTTCTTTCTGACTGACTGTCAGGCTAAGTGATATACACATTTGACTGACTTTCTTTCTGACTGACTGTCAATCTAAGTGACGTACACATTTGACTGACTTTCTTTCTGACTGACTGTCAGGCTAAGTGACGTACACATTTGACTGACTTTCTTTCTGACTGACTGTCAAGCTAAGTGACGTACACATTTGACTGACTTTCTTTCTGACTGACTGTCAGGCTAAGTGACGTACACATTTGACTGATTTCTTTCTGACTGACTGTCAAGCTAAGTGACGTACACAGTCATTTGACTGACTTTCTGAGGGACTGATTGTCAGGCTAAGTGACGTACACATTTGACTGACTTCCTGTTTGACTGACTGTCAAATTAAGTGACGAACACAGTCATTTGACTGACTTCCTGTTTGACTGTGTGACCTTTCCACTTAGTGTCCAGAACATACAGTCTCCTGGACAAGCATGTGGTGTTGCTTTTTTCCTGGAGAATATGGAATATTCTGTTTATAACATAGAGCAGACACCAAAGTGATGTCGTTTTCTGCATGTCTCTGCTGACGTGATCTCAGATCGCAGAGTGCTGAAGAAGATCAACACCAACACCACAGCGCTCAGGGCCATCTGTCCAGGTATAGACTATTTCCTCAGTCAGAACAAAACAGACTACGCACTCCTACAGCTGAATGTATCAGAGTGTTCGGTGAGCAGGCCATTTTTTGTGAAGGGAGTAGTGTTTGGTGTGTGTGATCACTCTACGTCTTTCTGCAGAATGCGCATGATTTTTTCACGAGGTTCATTTGTCCAGGTTCACTGGCAACGCTTATCATATTGGTGCGATGTGAGTTACTGGGAAACGTATATGGCCCATGACTGTGGAAGCTTCAAAATGATGTGCATGTCACATAGCATTCAAGAACTTTTTTTGCAACAACAAGGGTCTCTTTTATCATTAGATCATAGCAACAGTCCATTAATTAACCTCAGTTTTGTGGGAATTAAACACCATAATTTCATTACTACACGTGTAAAAAAGTATACTGGATATTTGTTTACACCATATATGGGGTCAAATTTTCATCTGTTTGGACCAGATATAGTGTACAGCACAGCGCTGAAGGGACCCAGTGGACACGTTATCATGATCAGTGTACAACAGCTGTACTATCCTCATTATTATTTTGCAAGGGCACCTGAGCCATTTCTGAATTACCGTGAAACGAATGCAACAGAACAGAGAGTACGGAGTTGGCACATTCACCACTTCCCACTCGCTGATGTGTTTCTGACATCCTACCTGTACATCGAGCTACGTGTCACAAAATTTAATCAGAATAGTAAACTCTATTTTTCTACACTTTCTGGGAGCTCACGACCACGTAAGTTGTTCATCGGTTTGTTTAACTGTTCTGTGATTAGCTATCCTGAATTCCAGGATCATCTAGACTGCAACCTGAGGAAAGAGTGTGAAGATGGACGGGATGAAACAGAATACTGTCTCTTCAGCAGCAGTGACTGCCAAGGGTTGGTGGCTTCGAATAATAAATGTTTTAAACTTGTTACAGGAGAGAATCATAACAATCATAACTGGTGGCATATTAAGTGCAGAAGTGGGAGTGGAAAACTAGCTTCAGTAAAGACAAGAGAGGAACGTGGACACCTTTCACACATTTTAAAATACTTCAACGAACTTCGTCTGTGTTTGGGGTATACAACAGGCTGGGACACAGTGCCCTTTGTATACAGCAAGTTTCCTAAATGGTCTGACGGCACATTGATCTACAACATGAACCACATTAGAGTGAAGCCTCCATACCATCCTTCAAGGATGACCCAGGGTGTGAGGTTTCCTTCTATGGTAATTTCCTCCCACACAAAACTTAGAGAAGTGTTTTGTTATCAGTCACTGTGTGAATTGCACCCACCATCACTCAAACACATCCGATCCAAAACAATTATTCCTCAGTTACGTTCGCCAACGTTGGTCTTCATAAACACACGACAAAGGCTATTTCTTTGTCCAGGTAATCAACTGTCACATGCATTTTTGTTTTCGAACCTCCACAGTAACTGTGGAAATGCAAGGAATGTAGAACCTCACATGTTTATGAACGTGAGTTACAAACATAATTATGACGTGACTCCTCCTAGGATGACTGAAAAAGATACACACAGCATGTTCAGATGTGATGATGATATTATGAAATTACATTACACTTTTGTGTGTGACTTCAGACAAGACTGTGCAGACAACAGTGATGAGTCTTTCTGTGAACGTTCGATGTGTGATGGATTCCTGTGTTCTAACGCCCAGTGCATACTGCACAGTCAACGTTGCAATGAATTCTCTGACTGTCTGGACGATTCTGATGAGGTTGGTTGTCCAACACAAGAAATGTTGCATCCCCCATTCACAGAGGACCTTCAGAGGCAACGATTCCACATTAACTTGGATGGTATAGGGTACTTCACTCAGAAAGAGATGAAAGCTGAAGACTCTTGTCCCGACACTCACTATCGTTGTACAGCTGAGTGGCTGAACTGTCTTCCTGTCTACACTCGATGCAATGGATTTTTCGACTGTGTCTATGGAGAAGATGAGCTAGATTGTGAGACAGTGGCGTGTCCTTACCTCTACCAGTGTAGAGATTCCAAAGTTTGTGTGCATGAAAATCATCTGTGTGATGAATGGAGTCAGTGCCCACATCATGATGATGAACTGATGTGTGACATGACCTGTCCTGAAGGTTGTCTGTGTGAGGGTTATTCTTTCTGGTGTGATATAAAATTTCCCACTTATTTTTTCACTTCACTTCGTTTCGTAGATGCCACAGGATCAGGCATGACACTGACAGATTTCTCGAACAATGCAAATCTTGCTTCTCTGAGTCTGTCCTTTTGTTCCATATATAATGTGTCAGGAGTGGATCTCGCCAATTTGCAGTTTCTCAGTCTTACCAACAACTATTTGAGATCGTTCAACACGACTGTTTTTCTTCGGCTGCCTAATTTGAGAACATTGTCGTCAGCAAATAACCCTCTACAGGAAATGAAAAGTAAACTGTTGAAGCACGTTCATTATTCACTGAGATGGTTAGACATGTCAAACACACATCTTAGCTTTCTTAACTGTGAAGAGTCTGTTTACTTACCCCGTTTAGTTTATATCAATATGTCTGTTTCTGCTTTGAAAACTATTGGAGTTAGAGGCTTTAAGAACATGCCTGCATTGGCTGAATTGGACATTAGAAAGAATAAACTGATGAACTTTCCTTCGGATTTGTTCTCAAGGGGATGCTGTTTGAAATACGTATTCTCGTCAGATTATAGAATTTGCTGTGATACTATACTTCCCGAACATACCACTAAAGTAAAATGTGTAGTACCTCAAGTTGTATTCCATTCATGCCGAACATTGATTCCGTCAGAAATGCACACATATCTCTTTGGGGTTGTGTGTGTTGTTGCTGCCGTAGGCAGTGTGGTTTGCTTTATGTCTTCATTCATTCTCAAAGAACTGTTTGGATGGCATTTTCTAATGGCCATCGCCCATCTACATTTTGCTGATATATGTATGGGGTGTCATCTTGGCATCATCTTGATAGCAAATTACTTCTTATATGGAGAATACATCCAGTTTGAAAAGACATGGACCGAAAGTTTGACATGTAAAGTGAATGGTTTTCTGTTCTTTCTGTCCAGTGAGGTGTCGGTTTTTATCATCTTGGTCATCAGTCTGCATCATACTATCGTTCTTTATTTCCCAAACAGCATATGGGCTTTCAATAAATATTCAATTACATTAACCTGTGTGATAATTTGGATTGTTGGAGTCACATTGTCTATGATACCTTTTCTTCCTGGACTGTCACACTGGGGCCTCAAAGGTCAGTCTGGTCTTTGTCGTATGTCTTTGTTTCAACGTTACAGGTCTAGTTATGAGTTCAGGTGGTTCAATGTTACTGTTGCAATCAATTTCATCATAACCATAATGATAGTAGCTGTCCAAATCGTCATCTGCAAACTGACACCAAAATGCAGAATTATACTGGACCCAAAACAGAGGCCAGTGTATTCCTCAATACATCTGATGAGAAAAGTGGCTGTCATGTCTTCTGTTGGCTGGTTTTCGTTCGGCCTGGTAACGATGTTGTCAGCAGGTGGTGTCACTGTATCAGACAATATTCGTGGAACCCTAGTTGTGTTCATGTCACCTCTCAGCGCTGCTCTCAACCCACTGTTATACATTTGGACTGTAATGACACAGCGACGAGGGAAAGCACAAGAGGAAAATTTGCTGAAACTGTTGAAAATACGATTGGAACAGTCTACAAAAAGAAGGTGCAATGAAATACGTAAATAAATGTCAGTCAGTTAAGTAAACATATCATTCAATCACTCAACATATCTATCAATCAATCATACATTTATACATACATACATTCATATGTACATGTCACATAACTTTAATGTGAAAGTTCGACGGTACATGTACAAAAGGTAACTTTGTGTTCAGGCTGTGGTGTTTGCATGTTGTTTTTTGACTCACTTGTGTAAAAAAAGTGATAATAATATGATTTAAACAGCGTTCTGACTGCGAATACCGCAATCGATTTATCGCCCTTTGAAAAAGCATGTTTAAATGTTATATTTTTGAACGTCAGTTAAGGAGCCACGACAGTGTAATGGGTAAGACAGTTTCTTCTCACCGAACACGCGGGGTTCGAATCTGCCGTTAGGACTTTTTTTTCTTTTTCTTTTTCTTTTAACCCGAAGCTTTATAATAACAAATACAGAACACATTTTAAGGCATATATTTTTTTTAAAGTGTATCACAAGTGAGTTTTGAGGCCTTGCCTCTCTTGTTTCATTTGCTCTCATGTGGGTAATTGCTGTGATTCCCCTTTGCAGATATATATCATTTTTGCTGTTGTTTTGTTTCGATGTGTCACCCTCTCATTATCATTATTGTCTTTAATGAAAAAAAAAGTATTTATTATTATTATTATTATTATTATTATTATTATTATATTATTATTATTATTATTATCATTATCATTTATTTGTCTATCTATTTATCAATTTATTCATTTGTTTATTTACTCTGCTGTCTAAGCACAATGGAAAGATAGTCATCACATCAGAGTCATCTAGGCACTGATGTGTTTTAAATCAGAGTCAGCTGGGCGCTAACATGTTTTACAAAGTCAGCTATGCATTTACGTGTTATCAATCAAAATCATCTATGCTCTAACGTGTCTTTAATCAGAGTCAGCTAGGCATTTCATAAACAGAGTAAAATAGTCTCCAACGTATTTTAATCAGTCAGCTGTTCACAAACGTGTTATAATCAGAGTCAGCTCTGCATTAACTTATATTTAATCAGTCACCTTGGAACTAACGTGTTTTCAGTCACGCCTCCTCCTCCTCTTCCTCCTTGTTCTTCTTTCTTCTCCTCCTCCTCCATCTTCCTCCTCCTTCTCCTCTTACTCCTTCTTCACCTCCTGGGGGGGTCACTACCTTGTCGTGGTCGGGAGGCTTGGTGGCCAGTGATCGAGCGAGGTATGTCGGCGGGGGCATCAGTGCTTCTGGGGGTTTGCTGCTCTAGTCCCAGGTCTTAATTGACAGCCTACATAGCCAATGTAGCTGTTCAGGCTGAATAAGTGGTGGTTTTTGTACTGATGCCCCTGACAGGGCTTCCCATGCCGAACAGGTCGTGAGTGAGGCCCAAACTAAACGTGACCCACTGTCCCTTTCGCTATTCTCTATTCTTCTTTTTACCACCCCTTTTCTGTCCTCAGCTCCCCATCAAGCCTTCTTTTCCACATTCTTTTTTCTCTGCGGCCTTCTTCAGGCCCGCCGTGTTTGCCGTGCGGCGCGACCTGGGGTGGAGGGGAATGAGATCCTGGGGATTGAGAGAGCACGCTGCTCTCAACACATCCCTTTGGCTCGGACCTCTCCTAAGACAGGCGGCACACATTGGTCCGTGTGTGTCAATCAGCTACCCCTTCGTGGGGCTGGGTCAAGACTGGCAGTTTGGAGGCTAGCGAGGATAACCCCCGTAGTGCTTGGTTCTTTGTCCCCGGGAGCTGGGCATGATCGGGGGGAAACACGTTGGAGCTAAGCTGTTAGTCGTATATCCCTCCCGAAACCTGGAAGGGGTCAAGCTGGTGTTCCCTTGACCCTGGCCCCTAAGTTGGACCCCATGGTGGGTGGGTAAGGGAGGGATGAATATACAATTAATAAACCATGAATTCCAAACAAACACCCCCCCACCACCCCCCACCCCTAAACTTGGCAAAAGAAGGAGACCAGGAACAGACGACTCGGACTCGGATTCGGAGGTCGGTGAGACCTCTGGATTTTGGCCGTCATGGCTTGTGATGGAGGGCGCTGATGATGACAAGCCATTGTCAGCTCTCAGCCCCTTCACTATCCAGAAGGGCTTCCAGTGTCTGGCGGGATCACTGAAATCTATCAAGAGGCTGAGGAGCGGAGCATTTTTGGTGGAGACAGAGTCTAAAAGGCACACACAGCTTCTGTTCAAGGCGACCACTTTTGTGGATAGGGCGGTGAGGGTTTCCCCTCACAAAGGTCTGAACTGTTCAAAGGGGGTCATCAGATGCCCGGAGTTGAGAGGAGTGTCTGAAGCAGAGATCAAGAGCGAGCTGTCCTCTCAGGGAGTGACCGACGTTTACAGGGTGACAGTCACACTGGGGCCTCAAAGGTCAGTCTGGTCTTTGTCGTATGTCTTTGTTTCAACGTTACAGGTCTAGTTATGAGTTCAGGTGGTTCAATGTTACTGTTGCAATCAATTTCATCATAACCATAATGATTGTAGCTGACCAAATCGTCATCTGCAAACTGACACCAAAATGCAGAATTATACTGGACCCAAAACAGAGGCCAGTGTATTCCTCAATACATCTGATGAGAAAAGTGGCTGTCATGTCTTCTGTTTGCTGGTTTTCGTTCGGCCTGGTAACGATGATGTCAGCAGGTGGTGTCACTGTATCAGACAATATTCGTGGAACCCTGGTTGTGTTCATGTCACCTCTCAACGCTGCTCTCAACCCACTGTTTTACATGTGGACTGTAGTGACCCAGCGACGAGGGAAAGCACAAGAGGAAAATTTGCTGAAACTGTTGAAATTACGATTGGAACAGTCTACAAAAAGAAGGTGTAATGACAATACTTAAATAAAAACATGTATCAGTCAGTTAAGTAAAATATATCATTCAGTCACTCAACATATCTATCAATCATTTGATAAGTCTGTTCATACATACATACATACACACATACATTCATATCACATGACTCTAAGTTTTGAGTTATTGTTGTGATTCCCCTTTGCAGATACATGGCATTTTTGTTGTTGTTTTGTTTCGATGTGCCCCGTCTCACTATCGTTATTATTATCATTATTGAGTTATTCATCTGTTTATCTGTTTCTTAGATAATTCATCATTTTCTTTTCTTCTTTCTTTCTAACTCTCTTCTCCTTTCTCACCGTGTACGCTCTGTTGTCTCAGCACAATGGAAACACTGTCATCGAATCAGAGTCAGCTAGGCACTAACATGTTCTTTATCAGTCAGCTAGGCACTAACGTGTTCTTTATCAGTCAGCTGGGCACTAACGTGTTTTTAAGTATTCAGCAAGGCACAAACGTGTTCTTTATCAGTCAGCTGGGCACTATCGTGTTTTTAAGCATTCAGCTAGGCACTAACGTGTTCTTTATCAGTCAGCTGGGCACTAACGTGTTTTTAAGCATTCAGCAAGGCACAAACGTGTTCTTTATCAGTCAGCTGGGCACTAACGTGTTTTTAAGCATTCAGCAAGGCACTGACGTGTTCTTTATCAGTCAGCTGGGCACTAACGTGTGTTTAAGCATTCAGCTAGGCACTAACGTGTTCTTTATCAGTCAGCTAGACACTAACGTGTTCTTTATCAGTCAGCTGGGCACTGATGTGTTTTTAAGCTGTCAGCTAGGCACTAACATGTTTTAATCAGTGAGATGGGCACTTACGTGTTCGTAGTCAGTCTGCTAGACACTAACGTGTTTTTAATGTCAGCTGTGCACTGAGGTGTTTTTAATCAATCTGCTAAGCAGTCTGCAGGAACTTACCAACAGACGTGTTGATAGAGCGGGTGCTTACGGAATGGAGGTCAGCACAGAGAAATCCAAAACTATCGTAAACAGCGTGAACATGGACCATGCCACTATTTTCATGAACGGAGAACAACTGGAAGATGTCGGAAACTTCAAATATCTAGGAGCAACCCTGACAAAGAGTGGAAGCTGCAAAGCAGAAATAAGAATTCGTATTGGCACAGCCACCGCAGCCCTGACCAAACTGAACAGAGTGTGGAAAAGTAACATCCGATTCTCCACAAAAATTCAAACTCTACAAATCCCTGGTGGTCTCCATTGTACTGTATGGTTGCGAGGCATTGACATTGACGGCCGAAACTGAAAGGAAGATCCAGGCTTTTGAGAACAAATGCCTGAGGAAGGTCCTTCAAATTTCCTGGATCGAGCACAGGACCAATGAATATGTACGGAGCAGAATTAAGAACCTTGCTGGACCTCAGGAACCTCTCCTTTCAACTGTTAGGAGACGCAAGCTGATATGGTTTGGGCACAACACTCGGCACACCAGTCTGTCCAAAACAATCATGCAAGGCACCATCGAGGGCGGGAGAAGAAGAGGAAGACAGCGGAAGAACTGACATGAGAACATCAAAGAATGGACCGGACCCCATACACGTGAGCTGCTGCCGGCTGCTGCTGACAGAGACAGACGGAGAAGGGAGGTTGCGTCTGTGGTCCTCAGGTTTCCCACGACTACTCTGTAGTTATGGGCCTGAGGTGAGGTGAGGTGAGGTAAGCAATAAAGTGTTTTTAATCAGTCTGCTAGGCATTAAGGTGTTTAATGAGAGTCAGCTAGGAACAAAGGTGTTCTTAATCAGTCACATAGGCAATATAATAATAATAATAATAATAATAATAATAATAATAGTAATAATAATAATAATGGTATTTATATAGCGCTGAATCTTGTGCATAGACAAATCAAGCGCTTTCGACGGAGTGTAGAGGTGAAGGCAGCCACAGAGATAGGAAGGGGCTGATTTGTGAATACATTTATAGCATAGAGTGCTCATCTTGTACTTCAATCTGTGTGAGACAGGGAGCCAGTGGAGATGTTGCAAAGGAGGAGTGATGTGCTCAGATCTTTTCTTTCTGAGGACGAGTTGGGCAGCTGAGTTTTGTATGCGCTGAAGGGACTGTGTTTGTGCGTGTGCGTGTGTGTTTGCTTAACTGGTTTTCCTTCTTTGACTCTGTTATTCAAATGACATTTTTATGTAATATGTGTCTTCTGTGAAACCGATAAAATTTTTCAGTGCAATGTTGCATGTGAAAGGATGCTAACACATATAGGTAAACCTGTCCAAAGTGGCCTTTGGGTGTGACGAAGCATAGTCATTTTTTGAAGTCTTCATGGGGTGTGCATGCTTGTGTGTGCATGAGTGTGTGTGTGTGGAGGGGGGCGGGGGGGGGGGCATATATTGTACCTTTTTGTGTGGTCATTCACATCTGGTTGCACAGGCAACCACAGTGTCTGAATGAGAAAAGCTGGGTAACTGACTGTTTTCCTTCTACCCCCTCTCTTTCTCTTCCTTACTTATCTTCCCCCTCCCCACAGGCATTCTACTTAAGCCAGTACAATATGTATGTGCAAGCTGGACATTATCCCATGACTTTCTCGTGAGCCTGCCTTGGTATTCTGGAACCTTAATGTGCTGTATTACCTTGAGGGTTTATTGCTGTATTAAAATCAACGAGAGCCCACACGTGGTCGCAGCCATAATTGTGCAGTAAGTTGCCGAGATGGGTTATGAATGCTTATTTGTCAACAGTCAAGTTTGATGCATATCAAATAGATATGATAGTTGTTTTATAGTCATGTATGACTCTTATCAGTAATGTTGTCTCTGTTTAAGACTGGGAATGCGAACGACAAGTCCATTGTATCTGTTAGTACCCGCATTACAAAACACTCTTCCAGACCACTGAGCATTGATTTGGGACATGGCATCATTTGTCATGAATGTTTCCTGCAAATACGCAATGCCTCAATTTTGTTTTCTGAAGAAGTCAAACACTACTGTCCTTCTAAGGTTATTTTTAAAACCTCAGGCCAGTCAGTGTGCCAATGCACTTTTCGTTATTCATTTTTTTTTTTTTAAATGTGTAAAAAACGGATATAGTTTCTTTGAATTTCTTTGCATCGCTGGTGCGCTCACTGTTCCTTTTGGTACAGTGCCGCGGTGAACGCCACAAGTTTCAAGAACTGGCCACGGAGGTGTGTTCGGCATAGACGTAAACACAAACCTGCGGCTAGTCTCGAAAATGTCAGGGTTCCTCGCTAGCTCATCACGAAGCGATGACCACATCTCCACTCCTTCCCTCTGCACTGCGGCCTCAATGTCTTTGTTGTCCACACTAAGCGTTACATTTTTATCCACCTTTCAGTGGTGGGATTATCCTCTGTCTGGTCTCTGATCACAAAAGGATGCATGTCCAGGAAAGGCATACGTCCTCTCCTGAACAAGAACCCCACCCCCACCCCCTCAACAAGAACTTGTCCCTGGTTTCTTCATTCCACGGATCAATCCGCCATAGACCACGTACGCGTCAAGCACCACGATAAGTTTCAAAGCCACAAGCCGCTTCCGCAGCATCAGCTTCTGAATGTTATTTTGTCACCACCACACTGTCCTCCTCTACTTTCCCCCTCCCTGTCCCCCACCCACACATCTCTTGCACTAGTCTCTGCTGTCCATCACTAACTTATCCCCATTTTCCCTCATTCTGTTTCATGTCATTTCATCTGTCTGTGTCTCTGTCGTCTGTCTGTATGTGTCTGTCTGTGTCTCTCTCTTCTTCCTTTCTGTCTCTCAAATCAGTGGTCTGTCCGATCCTCTATGTCTGTTTCCCCTACAGTATCATTCTTACATTCTGATGTGATTTTTTTTTTCAGTTACAACTATGAGATTACCACTTAGTAATTAAGTAATGCTTAGTATAGGCTCTGTTTAAGGGTGAGGGTTGATTTAAAAAGAAAAAAAGGCAAACTAACGCTTATCTTTTATCCTTGAAAACAAATAAGTTTGTCTTGTCCTTCATGTTCTCTCTCTCTCTCTCTCTCTCTCTCTCTCTCTCTCTCTCTCTCTCTCTCTCTCTCTCTCTCTCTCAGTCTATCTCAACTTCATAATTTATTTTCTTCTTTTTCTCATTGGTAGATGGACAGCCAGTCTCTGCAATGAAGACAGCTGTACGCTACATGTCCTCCACACAGCCTAGAGCCTCCGGGTCACTAGAGTTGGGTCATGCCAGTGCCTCTTCCTGAGCACTTCATAGAGGGGACAGGACTGCAACTAATGTTTTGTTGTCTGGCTGTCAGTCGCACAGGGGTACCGTGCCGAGTAACCAATGCGGAATTTAGTGTATAAGTGGTTTAACTACATATATTTCGCTTCTCTTCATTCGTCCGTTCTCTTTACTCTCCCATCGCCCCCATAGGTCAACATCACATTACAGTGACCTCATTTTCGAAAACCAATTACATAAATAGTTTGTACTAAGCACGACAATGCCCTCTGTTTGATATGCAAATGCAAGCTTTTTGTTTGTTTGGTCTACAGCCAGCCATCAAGAGATTGTCAATGAGGTGTCGAGTAGTTCACGAGAGATGGTAAACATGATCCCACTGACTGTGAAGACCCCAGGGTGAAGCTGGAGAAAAGGTCCTCTCTCCCCCGCATCCGTCCTCTCTCCATTGTAGCGTTTCACGAGGGGCGACATGCACGTGCTTGTGCTCTTAGGAGTGTGTGTGTGTGTGTGTGTGCATGTGTGTGTGTGTGTGTGTGTGTGTGTGTGTGTGTGTGTGCGGGCGCGCGCGTGCACGCGAATGAATGTGCATAACAAGTTGTACTTTGTTTTGATTTCTATTATAAGCAATTTTTAGCAGTGTCAAACTAAAAATGTCATGATGTGAGAATGTGCAAATGCATGTGCAATATATGTGCTTTGTTAGTGGTATGTGTCTTTCAACATCCTTATGATGATTATCAGTTACAACCTTTTAAAGTGAACACATACAATGCTTAACATGAATACCTCATATGTTTATTGCTATTCTAAAATTAAGTAATGTGTGTTAGAACTATATATGGCATTCCGTTCCAGGATAAATGGAAGAATCTGCTGCCATACAACACACACACAAGTATGTACATATAATTATATATATATATATATATGTATATGTATATTCCATAGACATAATAAATAAAGAGTATCCCAGCCCTTTCAAGCCCTGCTCTCATGGTGACCTCAGTTTTGACACCCCTCTACTTGTTGTTGGAGGGACGTGGTGGTGGTCTCCACTCTGGGGGGACGCTCACTCAGTCTGTCTCCATAGCCAAGCTATCATTCTCGTCAGTAGGGGGCTTAATAGTCCTAAGTACATAAAAGCAGAACAAGCACTATTGAACACCACCAAAGTGACTCAGCAGCACTGCAGGTTCTTCTCTTGAGTGTGTCCCTCTGGCGATCGGTGAAAAGCTAACACTGGGAAAGCAACAGATGAACCCAAGTATGGCTGTATGTCGGGGATTAGGAATGAGCAGTGTTGGATGAATGCTACTGAAATGGTGGGGATCATGGGACAGCAAAACCAAAGAAAGAAAGAAAGAAAAAAAAGAGTATTCCAGTGCAGTTTGAAACTCCTATCCCTCCAAAGAAAGGGAAGTGATCAGCAATGATGGTCAGATGTGAGGTCCAGATAAAACAAAGCCAGATGCTGCTCAAGAAAAGGCAGTGACGTGTAACCTGTGTACAGAGATCGACAATGACAATCTGAACGGAAATTCGGTATATATTTCAGTCCCCTTCACAACTCTCCTCTCCACCTCTCTCTGTGTCTCTCTTCTCAAAACGTCCCACCACCACCCTCACTCTTACCCCTCTCTACCTTGCCACCCCCGCCCACCAGAGAAAACAATGTCCATCAGCATATTCATTTCCGAAAATGACGTTTCACTAATGGTTTCCAGAGATCCCGTTTTGGCCTCCACTACACTCTTTGTGATACGACCAGCAAACTGAATTTCCGCAGTCACCCATCACAGGTATGTAAATGAGGGCACGTGCTGTTTGTATGATGACAACCAGACCTCGCTCCACAATGACTCTCCCAGTTGCTGTCAGACGGACGCTTTATTTTTGGAAGTTGGATGGTGACCGTTCTCAAATCTGTTTGAAGCTGTTGGTGATCTGTATAATGACACTGATTTTTAGGACAGTCTGTGTCGGAGTTCGCAATTGTTATGCACATCCCAATAAGGGAATACAGTGTCGGAGTACGTTAATCGCACACTATTGTTTGCTGGGGTGAGCATCAGCTCAGTGCCATTGACTATGTGAACTGGTGCATATGTTCACAAAGAGAAGGGAAAATTAATGGTTAAGTGTTTTTCAGTGTGAAGGTTGAATGATGATGTGATATCATTCCAACTGGAAACAGACGTTTTGATAGAAATTGCTATGATTTTGAGTTTCCATTTTGCATGTCTGTGTGCTGATCTGTCAAATTCCTAGATGCTTTAGAATAATTTATTATAACTCATTTCTAAAACAGCGGGAGAGAGAGAAAGAGAAGTAGAAAGATGGTTCACACCCTATCATTCACTCTCTCTCTTCCTCCCTTTTCATCCGTGACCCTCATCTCCCCCATCACCGCACCCCCCACCCCGCAGTCATTACTGGCACTCCTCTTTCAAACCTCTTCAAACCTCACTTCAAAAGTAACACCACCGCTGACCGCCAAATTCATTTCCACAAAATGACCTTTCACTGTCACTTGCTCGCTGCAGCAACACACACACACACACACACACACACACACACACACACACACACACACACACACACACAAGGCTTTCCCGAGCCATCAGAACAGACACACTGTCACGGAATGTGAACAGAGTCACGTGCTGTGTGCAAAGCGAGGACAGGCAAAACGTATTGCTACAGTCACTCCTGACTACAACTCGTGGCGTCCTTTGTTTGGCCACAGCTCCGTGGGTGACTGGTTCTGGGTGGGGAAAGGTGATGCTGTTATTGATATCGACCATAAGAAATCTACTGAACACGGATAACTTGAAATTACATCAGGTGCTGCAAAACGAATTAAAACAATCACTCACTCTCCATAAAAGCATTTATCATTAATTAATTATAAAAAGAAAAGAAAAAAAACCCAGCAAGAAAAACAGCATCATATAAGAATTACTATATGTTCACTATAAAGGTGAATCTCTCTCTCTCTCTCTCTCTCTATAGGTCTGTATATATATATATATATATATATTTTTTTTTATTTTTTTTTTGTTTTTTTTTTGTTTTGTTTTTTGTTACAAATATGTGAGAGACACTAACCGTTAACAAAACACGTCACATTTATTATGCATTCGCACTCTATAAAATTTTCAGTTTCATGGTATTCAAAACGGCTTAATTCAGAAACTGAAACAAAGTACAGCCTTTTATGAACACTCGTTCATATGGACTCTCTCTCTCTCTCTCTCTCTCTCTCTCTCTCTCTCTCTCTCGCACACACACACACACACACACACACACACACACGCACATATGTTCCTAAGAATTTAGAAGAGCACGAGCTCGTGCATGTCGCCCCTCGTGAAATGCCACAATGGAGAGAGGGAGGATGCAGGGGAGAGAGGATCTTTTCCCCAGCTTCACCCTAGGGTCACAGTCAGTGGGATCATGTTTCCAATCATTCATAAACCACTCGTCCACTCAGTGACATTCCCTTGATGGCTGGCTGTAAAGAATACAAACATAAAACATGCATTCACATATTATACCATGGTGGACAGAAAGCGAGTCTCGCTCACTACAAACTAGTTATGCATTTAATGTTCGAAAATGGGGTCACTGCAATGTGATGGGGGTGATGAGAGAATAGAAGACGGACGAATGAAAAGGAGTGAAAAATATGTAGTGGAATCACTTACACACTAAATCCTGCATTGGTTACTCAGTACAGTGCCCCCTGTGGGACTGACAGCCAGACAACGGATGACCTGTTGCAGTTCTGTCCCCTCCATGAGATGCTCAAGAAGAGGTACTGGCACGACCCAACTCTAGTGACCTGGAAGCTCTATGGCTGTGTGGGGGACCTCTAGGGCATAACTGCTTTCGTTATGGAGACTGGGTACTCCTTTTACTAGCCAGAAGAAGATATGTGGCTGAGAGAGAGAGAGAGAGAGAGAGAGAGAGAGAGAGAGAGAGAGAGAGAGAGAGAGAGAGAGAGAAGACCTGAAAGACAAGACACAATTATTTATTTTCGAGGAAAATTGGTAAGTATTGATGTACCTTTAAGGGAAAAAAAAATCAGTCCCCACCCTCAAGTCAGCTATGCATTTACGTGCTATCAATTCGAATCATCTTGGCTCTAACATGTCTTTAATCAGAGTCAGCTAGGCATTTCATAATTTGAGTAAGATAATCTCCAACGTATTTTATTTAGAGTCAGCTCTGCACTAACTTATATTGAATCAGTCACCTTGGAACTAACGTGTTTCCAATCAGTCCTCCTCTTCCTCCTCCTTGATCTTCTTCTCCCCCCCCCCCCCCCCCCCCCCCTGCATATCATATACCAGTATGGCCTTCCTGGCAAACACAGTGTGGTGCCTACAGTCCATGCTGATACCAAAGCTCCTGTGGCCTCTCTTGATATATGATATCAGCTGCAGCACAGTTGAGTCGATTGATTAACAAGTATGCACGCAAATGGCTGGGTGTCCCACCTGGTCTCACTGACGTGGCACTCTACTGTTGCTAAGCAAAGATGAGGCTTCCTCTGAAGTCCCTCTGAACAGCATCCAAAGTTTCCAAAGCATGGAAACGTGTGCTGCTTGATGGTGCCGAAGAATGGGAATGCACAGTTGTCCTACAAGAGGGGAAAAAACACCCGGAAATCATCAGCAAGAGCGGCATGAGACCTGACATAGTACTCCACTCCAAGACAACGAAAGCAATTCTGATTGAGTTCACTGTGCCTTACAAAAGCAGAATGGGGGAAGCCCACATCTACAATACTGAGAAGTATGCTAGTCTAGCTTGACTGAGGGGGGCTTCTTCTCTGATGAACTTGTACTTATTACATGAATATACATCATGTCAATATAACTGATTATTTTACGGAAGTACGTCTCGTTACATATGCATATGTGCAGACAGAGGTGTGCGAGAGGGGTTTAGAAAGTGAAGGAGGGGTAGAGAGAGAGAGAGAGAGAGAGAGAGAATGCACACATATTCTGCTTATCTCAGTGAAGAATTATATGAAAATGTTAATGGTTACATCTTTGTTATTGTCAAAGGCTGAATTAGAATCGACCAAAGCTACTTCATCTCATGCAAGTTGGTGTGAGACTCTAGCCATTTTAAAAGTTTAGTTTCTTTGGATTTTTTCCATTTTTCTGCTAAAGTATTCAATGTATACATAAAGGGATTGATAGCAGAGTTTAAAGGTAGTATGAATATTGCTAAAGCAACATTCATTTCTCCAGGGATGGGAATACTAGCCAATGCCAATATGCCACACAGTCCAATAGGAAACCAGCACATGAAATCTGTTACTGCAATAGTGATCAACCGCTGTGCTATGGTGATGTCTTGTGACACTTTGGTACAGTTAGTTTTCAAAGCATTGCTCTGTATGGACCAGTATATAGATGCTTGGCCGATGGAGATGAATAAAAACAGAATGAAATTGAGAACAATTATGATACCAAAAGAATAAAATTTTCCTTTGAAGTTTTGTTTCGTCACTGGCAGTGGAATACAAATACCTGTCTGACTGTAAAATTGCCAGTGTGATGTCATTGGAAGTAAAGGCAACAAGGCAAGAAACCAGCCAACCAGCCAGATCAACAGACATACCATTGTTGCTGATGTTCGCTCAAATCTCCAGGTGCTGAATGGAAAGCAGAGGACAATAAAACGATCTAAAGTGATCAGGCAGATTATCAGAGCTGATACCTCACTGGACAACAGAGACAGAAAACCGGCCACTTTACAGGCCACACTGCTTTTCCATGTGTCATCATAATGGAGATATCTGCCACGAAACTGTTCATCAGCCACTCCTATCACAGCCATGTAAACACCCATCAGAAAGTCAGCCATAGTAAGGTTGGTGACAAAAACACTGAAGCCACTGGAGGAAGTCATACTCCTTGCAAACATACGAGCACAGAAACAGAAGACGTTACCAGACACTGCCAGACAGGTGATCAGCCACAGAAATCCACGGTAAGTCCATGACTGCAGTAAATCTTCACACGATGAAACTTCATCTTTCGGGGCGTAACAAGATGAAACATCAAAGTTGTCAGGGAGTGTTTCTTTACAGCATAGTTTATAGTTCTGAGCTGAAATGAACTGTAGATGGGACAGCTCTTTGAAAACGTCAGGTGGGAACGTTTCAACATAACTACCTTCCATGTAGAGCTCAGTCAGTTGTGGAGTGTACTGAAAACCACCAGGACTTACAGTGTGAACAGAAGTGAATGTTAAATTCAGTTTTTGTAAGCGAACAAATGGAGTAAACACACTTAAATCAAGTACTCTCAGTGCTGTGTGTGAAAGATCTACTATGATGAGAGCAGTATGTTTAATGACAGAAGAAGGATCAGCATGGAGTGACGTGACAGGGTTCCTGGATAAAGACAATGACTGCATATTTTCTAGTTTAAGAAGCAAAGTTATGTTGACATACTGCAGTTTGTTGTCACTGAGGTCAAGCGATCTCAAATTCATCAACCTCATTTCAGGCATCGTGTACAGAGAACACTTGACAAGAACCAGGTGGATAAGATAGACGTTGTTATTAACATCAGACAGTGTCAAACCTGAACCTGTGCCATCCAAAGAACGGATCTGAGGGAAGTGTGCTGCATGGAAAGGCTGGACACAGAGAAAGGTGTGAACCTGACAGAGACAGCCTACAGGACAGGTAATATTGCACCACAATTCATCATCACGCATTGGGCAGTGAGGCCAGCCATCACACACGTGGTCACTGTGTACACATATCGTGGAAAGTCGACATCGGAGAAGTCCAGGACATGTAATCTCTGCACATCCCTCTTCATCACCACGCTCTATACAGTCATGCATCTCATTGCATCGAGTGTAAACTGGCAGACAGTCGTTGAATTTTCCAGGACAACGATAGTGACTATCTGGACAAGACTCATTAGATTTCATCTGCATTGACATGAACTGCGAAACTCCATTGAAATTGACAAGAACAGGAGATGGAATTCGTCTCCACAAAACGTTCATCGCTTTGAAAGCAGAACAACTCTTTTCATCAGATTCATCTTGACAGTGGCACATTTGATCACACACGTTGTCATAGGACACACACTGACCATTTGTACAGGTGAAATCTGTGTTGATACAAACAGGATGCTTACAGAAATATTCATCACTGAAATCTGGACAGTCAGCTGTGAAGTCACACACCAAGGTGTATGACAAAGTGGCTGTGTCGTCACTGCACATAAAAATGTGGATCAAAGTGAAGTAGAGATCTGTGTAATTAAACAAAATTATGTGTGACGACTGGTTAGAAAGATGGCAAAGAGATGTATACTGTTGACCACACACTTCACTGTTGTTATAGCCACAAGAAAGAACCATGTGTGCCACAGGACCATCTCGACATTCTGTCACAGAATACCATCCCTTTGACAGTGACAGTTGTGTGTTGGGAACAGAAATTCCCGTTGGATCACGAGATCTGTCAGCAGTTGTGTTAAGTTTCATTTCACAAGATACCCAAAATTCATCAAGGACACAATAAATAACATAAATGAACATACCTTTGAAACGAAACGAGATACAATCAATCAAATCACCATGGTAGTCAGAATAAGAACATTCAAATAAATGATGAAAAACGGTTCGGTCTTTAGTGTATACACTGTGTCTATATATTTCAGGAAACTCCACATTATTTGAAAACAAAGGCATCACAAAATGATCCAAACTACTCCAGTACCTCTTTGCTTTATCGGCAATGGCGCGGTATGGATCATGCAGACATATAGGGAGTTTTGGTTGACCACCATGCAAATTACAATACTCAGTTCCTATTTTGATGGGGTCTTTTTTTTCTCCACTTTTTTCCAGTTTCACAATTTTATAACACCGGTCACAAATGGCCACCATCCCCTGACAGTCAGCACTGCTGAAGGGACAATGTCCTGTTTCGTCCCGTCCATCTTCACACTCTGTCTTCAGGTTACAATGCATGTGGTGCTGAAAACTTGAATAGTGCCTCACTGAACAGTTCCACAAACCACTGGGCAGCTTCTGTGGCACTCTACTCTGAGGGAAAAATGAAAGAAAAAACTGAAAACATGGTGTGTTTGTTTTCTTTATACATGTATCACTCTGAAAAGAAGCAATGAATTGTGTGTCATTAAAATAGTACATCTGGGCAATCTCAGGTTCCCATTTGACCACATTCCAGATGAGAGTTCTGCCATTAGATCGTTGACATCCATGGCGACATTGATACAAAGCAATGTACATTTCATATAGCGACAGCTCTGTGACACTGACCATAAATGAATGTCTCTCTGGTACATTTATTTCTTTCCACATGATCCGTGTGTAATTCTTACTTGCATTTCTTCTTAGTGTGAAGTATCCAGATAATGGTGATATCATCACAAAAACCACCCCAGGTGCTTTGATGTTGAAAGTTCATAGAACAATTTTATTCCCAATACATGATAAATAATCAATTCACATAACGAGGAAACAACCATGAGGAACACACACAATATCATGTACAATTGAAATTTGTCATATCTACATTGCTCTACCGTATACAGCATGTAATCATAAGGGAGAAAACTGCACATTCAACTAATGAAAATAGTGATCAGGTGTAGGTAAAGCCAGACCTTGTGTGGAGCTTCCATCGGTCAAGGCTGACCATGACCACGACACAACTAAGCTCTGCAGTTCTCGTGTGCAGCCAGTGTTTGGGAAGGTCTGGGAAAGTCCTTCCCTGCTGACCAAACCTTTGTCAGGTAAAAAAAAAAAAGGTGATGTACTGAGGCTGTTCTCAACACTTCTCCTGGAGGAGAACATGTCTGCCGTGGACCTGTCAGCTGGAACACGCTGTGACTGTGGGCAGACAGCTGCTGTAGGCGAAATAAGATGTCCAAGCAACAACTTTGCCAAAGATGCTAAGGAGTATGGTGCCTCTGTAGTTGTTGCAATCACCTTTTTCACCATTGTTTATGACGATCTCAGTGTCCCACATGTCCTGCAGTACAGTTCCTTCCTGCCAGCACGTGGTGCACGGTGACAGCAGGGCGATTTTCAGTGCTTCATCAGGTCAGGGGGAATCCCGTCATTGTCTGGAGCCAGGATGTTGATGACTGTGCTGAGCTCCTGTACTGTGACTCTGACGTCAAGGACTGAGGGAGAAACAGTGTTGTCCCTGTGTAGAGGTGACAATGATGTCAAGGACTGAGGGAGAAACAGTGTTGTCCCTGTACAGAGATGGGAGTAGTGTTCCATCCAGCTCTCCAACCACTGGCTTATGTCTGGGATTACTTCCCCAGTGGAGGACTTGAGGTGGAGGGAGGGGGAGGCTGTGGTGCTCTTGACTGGTCCTGGCTCTTTCTTGATGCCATCATACATGTCCCTGATGTTGCCCGTTATGGTTGCCTCTCGAAGTGTTCTCGCTGAGCTATGACCAGAACTCTTCATCACAACGTCGGGTCAGTGTGCCGATATGTCCTACATATTGACAAGTGTACTCTGTATGTGAGGAAAGTTTACATACCCTTCCCAAGTATTATGAATTTACTTTAGTTGCATTTTCGTGCCGACACTAAATAGATAACATAAACCGAACATGATACGAGTCTGTTTCGATTTACAATATGTTTAGGACAGTGTGCTCGTTTCTGCCACCTGGATGGCTTTGTCCACCTCCAGTCTTTTGAGCTGGTCATCGTGACAGCTGTTTCCTGTTTTTCAGACAGGCAGCCTGGAGTCATTTTTGGACGTTTTTAGACAGGCACTATGGAGTCATTTATGGACGTTTTTAGACAGGCACTATGGAGTCATTTATGGACGTTTTTAGACAGGCACTATGGAATCATTTAAGGACTTTTTAGACAGGCATTGTGGAGTCATTTATAGACGTTTTCAGATAGGCACCATTGACTCATTTAAGGACTTTTTAGAGAGGCATTGTGGAGTCATTTATGGACGTTTTATGACAGGCACCATGGAGTCATTTATGGACTTTTTCATACTGGATAGTCATCAATGTCAGAATATTCCAAGTTCCCAGTTTTAGAGCTGTACTCTTTTGTCACCTGGTGCGAAGATTACAGTTTGCTGTTTAATTTAAAATTGCACGCTGAAAGGTCCCATAGTCTTTTACGGCCACCGGAGCATCAAAACCACATCCACTGTGTGGATGGTCACGGGGGAAGGCAGGGCCTAATCCTCACTTTGCGACGTTTTAACCTTCCCCAACACGAAGTCCACATTCACACCTGGGTGGAGTGAGGAAAATCGGACTAAAGTGCCTTTCACGAGGACACAACACCATGCATCGAACCCTGATGACAGGTGAACACTGGATCAGAAGTAGAACACCTAACCGATTCTGCCACACTGACTGCCTGCTGTTTGGATGGTTCCCAATCCCCATGCACCCAAACAGGATGGCAGACAGTGGCAGTTTCGGCAAACCTCCTCACTGTCCACTCAGTGATGTTGTCTTCCCATTTCTTTCACTGTCTGCCTCACTCCCTTTCCCCTGATGGTCTTAGAACCTGCCAGACCATTGTCACTTGGCCATAACATCTCACGTTTGTTTTTTCACTGTCTTCAGTAGGTCTTCATGTCAACCAGCATGCTCTCTGGTGGCTTTCCTGACTTCTTCAGTAGTCCCTCTACAGGATGCCAAGGAATCCTACACATGTTATATAAATGCCAGTTGGCCAAGTGATGTCCACATAGGGTAGGTTCCGGTCACTTTCTCCTCCAAAAGTAATTTCCACCTTACACAGATGTGGGCTCTACTGATCTGACTGCTTCATCACGTTCAAAATGATCAAAGAAATGATTATTGAGGAGTTTTCAAAACTTTGTGCAGCAAAGTTTGTACATTTAGACAAAGATCAACGACAATGTTTTCCCCTCCTTCTCTCAAGTTTCTTCGTTTCTGATGCAATTGTAAATAACAAACAAGAAGTACACATAATATCATACCAACAAACAAGAAGTAAAAAAAAAAATCAAAAAATCACGCCAACAAACAACAAAAAAGGCAAGGCCTTCAAGACTCACTTGTGATGCACACCTTAAGAAAAAAAAAAAAGTTTGTTATTCAGTATCCTCTTTAAAACATTCATATGCAGTAAACACGTCAATGATTATTTAAGAAATTATTTTATTTCGGTGGTAAAAGAGACGTTGCCATCGCGTCAGGCTTTGCAACATGTTCTGTCAAGATCTGAACTGACCAGTGCCGTGTAGACGAGGCAGTGAAACGGTTGTTTCAAATTTTCTTTTCTCTTCATTCTTGTTATTCAGTGTCCAATTTAGCATATCTATATGCAGTAAACACGTCAATAATGTAGTTAGTGTTACTGTATGTGTTCTGTCTAGAATGGTTAGTGTCACTGTATGTGTTCTGTCCAAAATGTGTATTTCATTGCTTTTAATTGCGAACAAGAAAAACGAGGACATGGCGTATCCTCATCAGACAATCAGGAAGCTGCAAAGAGGTAACAGCGGTTTTCGGAATGCGGACCGAGCATCAACGAAATAAACTGTTAACGATTCGGAAATACGACTGAATTCAGGAGACTTACAACCTATTATTGGCATGACTGTGAAGATTTTTTTCCAACTATTTCTAAGCCAAATTTGGTATTGGCATACATAGTGTTTCCAGAGCACACACACACACACACACACACACACACACACACACACACACACAACCAACACCGGGTTATAACATAGACTCAAGTTTACACAAGTGAGTCAAAAAGTAAAGAACACACAATATCACGCCAACAAAGTAAAGAACACACAGCCTCACGCCAGTGCTGCTAACTTCCTATCAGTCAGTACACCCGTGATTATAAGGTACAGAGCACACTGAGCAAACTAGATGTGTTGTTAAAATGAAAGATTTTCGAAGGATTCCATGCCTAAATTATAACAGTAACAGGTAAACGAAAAGCATGTGCTGCCAGATCACACACACACACACACACACACACACACACACACACACGCGCGCGCGCGCGCGCGCGCGCGTGAGCGCGAAACAAATAACACTGTCACACACACACACAGTCACAGACGGACGCACATGCACAAACATTCACATGCTTCCACTTCAGTGTTTCCTTATAGAAGATTTATTGCTTCAAGTCGTACACACACGACAAATGCACGCTATAAATTCCACTGAAAATACTTTATGACCTGACTCTTTATTTTTGAAATGTAGGAGTATATATATATATATATATATATGTGTGTGTGTGTGTGTGTGTGTGTGTGTGTGTTTGTGTGTGTGTGTGGTGAGAGAGAGAGAGAGAGAGAGAGAGAGAGAGAGAGAGAGAGAGATGACACGTGGGAATGACACATTGAGACTGAAAACCTGATGCAACATAACAATCTTCCCAGTTAGGCAGCTATGCTGTAATGCAGAAGATGGTTTTTTTTCTGTGTTGAACTGACGAGTTGGGTTCAGAGCTGGCTGCATGAGTGTTAGTCGTGCAGAGGCAAAGATTACATGGCGTTGTTTTGCTTGTGGCATACGCGACCTGTGCTGTTTGATTCTGTGAAAGAATAACCTGACATGTTGCTGTATGTTTCTGTGAATGAATAACCTGGTGTGTTGCTGTTTGTTTCTGTGAATGAATAACCTGACGTGTTCAAAGCCCTGGCTGACTGGGGTGCTCTCAGCTGCAGGGTGACAGTGTCTTGACTGATGTTTGTGGTCAACATGTGATTGGCCAAGAATCTGACGGAGAGTGTCTTTCTTTATGTGCCCAGGCCATTCACTTGACGGTCACACACACACATACACACACATGCACGCAATGATACATGCTGTTTTTACACACTCTCTCTCTCTCTCTCTCCATCTCTCTTGCATACACACACACACACACACACACACACACACACAATTTCATTCAACTCCTAACCCAAAAATAATGACAAGCCAAGCTCGAAGCCTATCTGTGCTAGTAACTGCACCAGCCAGCAACGTGGAAAAAACTCGTCTGCTAAAAAGTAAACAAAGAACGCTCGCCGTTTTCAAGGCATCTCATTGACAGTAAAAATCATCGATTACCCTCTGAATCAACTTACGATATCAAGGTTATGGATCATGTAGTGTCAATATAATCAATCGACTTACGGACAACAACAAAATTAAATGTTTATCTATGATCTCCTTCAAATATCAGTGTTTCCAAAAACAGATCTCACTCGACAATGGACACGTGCTCGTTGTTTCCTTGGATTCGGTGGTTGATTTTCCAAACCCGACCAGTCAGAATAATCGTCAGGGTCAGGAATGGTGAAAGAATCATCACTGTCGTACAGCACGAGTCAACATCGATCTCAGGCAAAATGGCGGCGAAAAAGTGGAGGTGAGGCGTGGTCGAGTCGAACATTTATTTTGGTACTGTTTTATCAATTAGAGTTAGATTTTATATCTGACGCTTCAAAACCTCATTTTATTAAAATACAAAGCTATTCTAGAGAAAATCAGGTAACTGCCCTTTAAAAAAGGTGGACTAAACCAGCCAGCCAGTCAGCTTATCGTTCCTGTCGGAACGAAGGTTACAGAGACAAAGTGAATCAACACCCCTAGTCCCATACCTCCACCTTCCCCCCATTCCCTCCCCCCACCCCCACCCCACAGTCCACACGTAGTTATGTCCATCAGATTGTCATGAAGCCACCCCCAAGAGAAGACTCACATCACTGTTCAGTTCGACGAGTGCAACAGCCCAGTGGTTAAAGCGATGGACTTTCAATCTGTGGGTCTGGATTCGAATCCCGGTGTCTGGTGGGTAAAGGTTGGTGATTTTTCCGATCTCCCATGCTGGTGCCTGAACCTCATTCATGTGTATGCATATGCAGAAGATAAAATTTAATATGCACATTTAAGATCCCGCAATCCATGTCAGAGTTCGTTGGGTTATAGAAACAAGAATATACCCGACATACAACCCCCCGAAAACGGAGTAGTATACACGGCGGGGTTAAAACAGCTATAAACGAAAAACCCCACTTGTGCACAACAGTGAACGTGCAATGCTAAGTTGGTGGAGTTCAGTGCTGCTTGTTCTGAGTCAGTATATGCTGGACACCACGTGCTAAGCACTGCACTGATGCCTGCAATTGTGTTATCCTGGACCCGTAATGAAGAATTCCGTCACGCCCTGCCAATGCTGTTCTGTGCGTCTGTCCACAGCAGAGCTTTGGCTGAAACCCAGCACAGGTATAGGAACGGAAAGAACACAGAACTTGGGGTCACGATGAGAGGTGACAATGAGTGACCATTGAATTTGAGACAGTTTTTTTTTTTTTTTTTTTTTTTTTTTTCCCACGAGCATGTTGTTGTGGAATGGCCTCTGAAGACTGTGATGACGTAATAACGACCATGTGATGGATGCCGTCACGGGACTGACTAAATTTTGAACACGAGGTACAAGTCTCTCAGTTGTTTATTTCTACTGTCAGATTCTTGTTTGGACATGGATAAGAAAACGTCACACAAGTAGCATGAATGACGACAATGAAACATGACGTAAAGTTAATGACGCACACAGCTTATTTACTACTCATCAGTTCCTAATGGTTGCACTATTCACTTCTGGTGTTCGGGAACGGTGTTCAAAGACGAAGCTGCAGATATTTTAGCTCTGTGCCCGAGTGTTCTGGTGAGAATATAATAACTTGTGGATATATTTTTTTTATATAGTATTTAGCGTCGGTAGAGTAATGATATCACAAAATCATACTTTCAAACTTGATCGTAAGGATTTCTTGTTCAAGTTGATGTCAAAGCCTTCAGGTCATTTCTGAAAGTGACAAGGACAAAAGTATATTAGGCATGATGTTTGCTTTTACTTGATTGAGATACATCTGTATATCGTGGGCTAACATCCCTGTTGGCCCATGCTTTCTCGCAATCCCATCTTTCTTTCAATTTACCAGAAAGCCTGGCTTGTTAGAAAGTGTGGTCATTCCCCTCCCATGCTTTCTCACACTTTGCGTAAAAGCGTTGGAAGCCACTTAATTTTTATTATTATTTTTTTTTTATCAAAAAACATTTCCATTGTCATCAGGGTTGGTTTCTTGTCTATTTCCGGAAAACAATCTCAGAGACAAATGAGAAAGAGAGAGAGAGGGAGAGAACAAAGAGAGAAAGTTAGGAGTAATGGAGACGATGATCACGATAATGACCGATAATGACAGTGGCTTTAGCAAAGACATCGACAGTGACGACACTCATGTTATTTATTGTATTTACATGAGGCGAATCATTGCAATGCATTGATCTCACATTAAACATCGGAATCAATGGTAAAGAAGAAAATTATAGCAATGTGTATAACTCAAACAGAAATATGTACCATGACTTGACCCAAATCATTTTCGAGATGATTTTGGGAATAACTACGAAATGATTTAACTTTCCACATAAATGTGACAGGAAAAAAAAGAAAAGAAAAAAAAAAGATTAATTATGTTATACATTCAGGTAAGGAGCGTGAAAAAGGCACCAAATTAAGTTTTGATTTTGTTGTGATGCAACGTTTCTTCGTCACATATATTACGAAATGATTTAACTTTCCACATAAATGTATTGTATTTCCCTTTTTAACAGATTTCTCTGTGTGAAATTCAGGCTGCTCTCCCCAGGGAGAGTGCGTCGCTGTACTACAGCGCCACCCATTTTTTTTTGTATTTTTTTCCAGTGTGCAGTTTTATTTGTTTTTCCTATGTGACAGGAAAAAAGAAAAGAAAAAAAAAGATGAACTATGTTATACTTTCAGGTAAGGAGTGTGAAAAAGGGACCAAATTAAGTTTTGATTTTGTTGTGATGGAACGTTTCTTCGTCACATTTATTTAAAATGTTCCTTCATTTCAATTTTGTTCATGTGTCACTGTCACTTGGGAACATGGTGGTGCTGTTGGTCTTGGCTTAATAGGTAGGTATATGTCTTGAGAACGTTCCATGCATACAGACACCACTCAACACCTTTACACTGAAACAAAGGTAATGCGGAGCCACCTCTAATGCGTGGCTGCATGGCAGCTTCCCATCGATGAATGCTCCTGGTTTGCATTCCAGAACTGCCAAGAAACGAGCCCAGGTGTTTACTAGAGAACTCGGATGAACCCCGTGACGATCACATGACGAACAGTAAGGAAAAAAAAAAAGGGGGGGGGGGGGGGGGGGGTACCAGAAAAGTTCAGGTTTTAGCTGCTTTTCTCTAGCCAACTTTGTTCATTTTCTCTATATATAAACAACAACCTCATGGTGTCGTTGCAGTTGATGTCGATCCTGTGAGAATGTTTGTGCAGTTCTTCAGCAAACTGGCAGATCGGATTGTTTTTCGTTTTCACATTGTCGCAGTTGTGACCAGCTGAGGACAACAGGATGCCATCTTTCCCAGTGCATGAGAGTTTTGTGTGGTCTGTGGTCAGCGAGGTAATTATCTGTTACGTGGCTTGTGTCTGTACTCCACTATCTCTACCTCATAGTTTTCTGTGACACTGTATCGTATTTGATGCTCTTCTAGCAATATGTGAGTGTGTGTGTGTGTGTGTGTGTGTGTGTGTGTGTGTGTGTGTGTGTATGACATTGGTGTCTTAAACTGGTTGGGTGGAATTTGCAACCATCAGGTAGAAAACAGTCATCACACCAGTGACACACTAAATGTCCGGCACAACACCAGGAACTGAAGAACTGTCTGTCCTGTATCAGCTGAACAGTTAGCGTCTTCATTCCATTTCTGTCTGACTGTCAAGCTAAGTGACGTACACATTTGACTGACTTTCTTTCTGACTGACTGTCAGGATAAGTGACGTACACATTTGACTGACTTCCTGATTGACTGTGTGACCTTTCCACTTAGTGTCCAGAACATACAGTCTCCTGGACAAGCATGTGGTGTTGTTGTTTTTTCCCTGGAGAATATGGAATATTCTGTTTATAACATAGATCAGACACTGAAGTAATGTCGTTTTTTGCATGTCTCTGCTGACGTGATCTCAGATCGCAGAGTGCTGAACAAGATCAACACCAACACAACAACGCTCAGGGCCATCTGTCCAGGTATAGACTATTTCCTCAGTCAGAACAAAACAGAGTACACACTCCTACAGGTGAATGTATCAGAGTGTAGGATGAACAGGCCATATTATGTGAAAGGAGTAGTGTTTGGTGTGTGTGATGACTCCACTTCTTTCTGCAGAATGCGCATGATTGTTTCACGAGGTTCGTTTGTCCAGGTTCACTGGCAACGCTTATCATACTGGTGCGATGTGAGTTACTGGCAAACGTATATGGCCCTTAAGTTTGGATACTTCAAAATGATGTGCATGTCACACAGCATTCAAGAACTTTTTTTTCAACAACAAGGGTCTCTTATATCATTGGATCATAGCAACAGTCCATTAATTAACCTCAGTTTCGTGGGAATTAAACACTATAATTTCATTACCAAATGTGTAATGAAGTACACTGGATATTTGTTTACACCAAATATGGGGTCATATTCACATATGTTTGGACTAGATATAGTTTACAGCACAGCGCTGAAGGGACCCAGTGGACATGCTATCATGATCAATGTACAACAGCTGTACTATCCTCATTATTATTTGTCAAAGGCACCTGAGCCATTTCTGAATTACCGTGAAACAAATGCAACAGAACAGAGAGTACGGAGTTGGCACATTCACCACTTCCCACTCGCTGATGTGTTTCTGACATTCTACCTGTACATCGAGCTACGTGTCACAGAATTTAATCAGAACAGTAAACTCTATTTCTCTACACTTTCTGAGAGCTCACGACCCCGTAAGTTGTCCAGCAGTTTGTTTAACTGTTCTGTGATTAGCTATCCTGAATTCCAGGATCATCTGGACTGCAACCTGAGGAAGGAGTGTGAAGATGGACGGGATGAAACTGAATACTGCCCCTTCAGCAGTGCTGACTGCCAGGGGTTGGTGGCTTCTCATAATAAATGTTTTAAATTTGTCACAGGAGAGAATAGTAACAATCATTACTGGTGGCATATTAAGTGCAGAAGTGAGAATGGAAAGATAGCTTCAGTAAAGACAAGAGAGGAACGTGGACACATTTCACACATTTTGAAATACTTCAACGAATTTCATCTGTGTTTGGGGTATACAACAGGCTGGGACACAGTGCCCTTTGTATACAGCAAGTTTCCTAAATGGTCTGACGGCACACTGATCTACAACATGAACCACATTAGAGTGAAGCCTCCATACCATCCTTCAAGGATGATCCTGGGTGTGAGGTTTCCTTCTATGGTAATTTCCTCCCACACAAAACTTAGAGAAGTGTTTTGTTATCAGTCACTGTGTGAATTGTACCCACCATCGCTCAAACACATCCGATCCAAGACGATTATTCCTCAAGTACGTTCGGCAACGTTGGTCTTCACAAACACACGACAATGGCTATTTCTTTGTCCAGGTAAGTTACTGTCACATGCATTTCTGTTTTCGAACCTCCCCAGTAACTGTGGAAACACAAGGAATGTAGAACCTCACATGTTTATGAACGTGAGTTACAAACATAATTATGATGTGACTCCTCCAAGGATGACTGAAAAAGATACACACAGCATGTTCAGATGTGATGATGATATTATGAAATTACATTATACTTTCGTGTGTGACTTCAGACAAGACTGTGCAGACAACAGTGATGAGTCTTTCTGTGAACGTTCCATGTGTGAAGGATTCCTGTGTTCTAACGCCCAATGTATACTGCACAGCCAACGTTGCAATGAATTCTCTGACTGTCTGGACGATTCTGATGAGGCTGGTTGTCCAACACAAGAAATGTTGCATTCCCCATTTACAGAGGACCTTCAGAGGCAACGATTCCACATTAACTTGGATGGTACAGGGTACTTCACTCAGAAAGAGATGAAAGCTGAAGACTCTTGTCCCGACACTCACTATCGTTGTACAGCTGAGTGGCTGAACTGTCTTCCTGTCTACACTCGATGCAATGGATTTTTCGACTGTGTCTATGGAGAAGATGAGCTAGATTGTGAGACAGTGGCGTGTCCTTACCTCTACCAGTGTAGAGATTCCAAAGTTTGTGTGCATGAAAATCACCTGTGTGATGGTTGGGGTCAGTGCCCACATCATGATGATGAACTGATGTGTGACATGACCTGTCCTGAAGGTTGTCTGTGTGAGGGTTTTTCTTTCTGGTGTGATATAAAATTTCCCTCTTATTTCTTCACTTCACTTCGTTTCGTGGATGCCACAGGATCAGGCATGACACTGACAGATTTCACGAACAATGCAAATCTTGCTTCTCTGAGTCTGTCCTTTTGTTCCGTATATAATGTGTCAGGAGTGGATCTCGACAATTTGAAGTCCCTCAGTCTTGCCAACAACTATGTTAGATTGCTTGACATCACTGTTTTTCTTAGGCTAACTAATTTGAGAACATTGTCTTTAGCAAATAACCCTCTGCAGGAAATGGACAGTAAAATGCTGAAGCACACTCATTATTCACTGAGATGGTTAGACATGTCAAATACAAATCTGCGATTTCTTAACAGCGAAGAGTCTGTTTACTTTCCCTGTTTAGAATATATTAATATGTCCGTTTCTGCTTTGAAAACTATTGGTGTTAGAGGCTTTAAGAACATGCCTGCACTGGTTGAATTGGACATTAGAGAGAATCCACTGATGACATTTCCTTGGGATTTGTTCTCAAGGGGATGCTATTTGAAATACATATTCTCATCAGATTATAGGATTTGCTGTGATAATTTACTTCCTGGACATACAACTGAAGTAAAATGTGTAGTTCATCAAGTTGTACTTCCTTCATGCCGAACATTGATTCCGTCAGGAATGCACACGTATCTCTTTGGGGTTGTGTCTGCTTTTGCTGTTGTTGGCAATTTGCTTTGCTTTATGTCTTCATTTACTCTCAACGAACTGTTTGGAAAGCATTTGCTGATGGCCATAGCCCATCTACATTTTGCTGATATATGCATGGGGTGTCATCTTGGCATCATATTGGTAGCAAATTACATTTTGTATGGAGAATACATCCAGTTTGAAAAGACATGGACCGAAAGTTTGACATGTAAAGTGAATGGTTTTCTGTTCTTTCTGTCCAGTGAGGTATCAGTTTTAATCGTCTTGGTCATCAGTCTGCATCACACTATCATTCTTTATTTCCCAAACAGGTTTTGTACATTCAATAAGTATTCAATTACATTAACCTGTGTGATAATTTGGATTGTTGGAGTCTCATTGTCTATGATACCTTTTCTTCCTGGACTGTCACACTGGGGCCTCAAAGGTCAGTCTGGTCTTTGTCGTATGTCTTTGTTTCAACGTTACAGGTCTAGTTATGAGTTCAGGTGGTTCAATGTTACTGTTGGAATCAATTTCATCATAACCATAATGATAGTAGCTGTCCAAATCGTCATCTCCAAACTGATACCAAAATGCAGGATTTTACTGGACCCCAAACAGAGACCAGTGTATTCCTCAGTCCACCTGATGAGAAAAGTGGCTGTCATGACTGCTGTTTGCTGGATTTCATTCGGCCTGGTGACAATGATGTCAGCAGGTGGTGTCACTGTATCAGACAATATTCGTGAAACCCTAGTTGTGTTCATGTCACCTCTCAACGCTGCTCTCAACCCACTGTTTTACATGTGGACTGTAGTGACACAGCGACGAGGGAAAGCACAAGAGGAAAATTTGCTAAAACTGTTAAAATTACGATTGGAACAGTATACAAATAGAAGGTGTAATGAAATACGTAAATAGAAAAAAAAAAGTCAGTCAGTTAACTAATAGTTAATACCATTCAATCACTCAACCAATATATCAATCAGCTAATCAGTGTGCACATGCATGTAGCGTATACAAGCTGCTCATACATACAAACATACATGCTGTGCATGCATACATATATACATGCAGCACATACACACATACCAAATCACCTTAATGCCAAAGTTCGTCGTATACATATACAAAGAAGGGCTTTTTGTTGAGGCTGTGGTGTTTGCATGGTACCGTTTCGTTAACTCTCTTGTGTGTTATTGCTGGGATTCCCCATTGCAAGTACATAGCATTGTATTTGTTGTTGCTGTCGTTGTTTTTTGTTTTTTTTTCCATGTCTCCAGCTATCATTATTAATGTTATTATTATCATTTATTAATCAATAAACTAATTAATAATTATTTTATCACCGAGCCTCAGTGCTGTGAAAGAACGTTGTGGAATCAGAGTCTGCTATGAACTAACATTTTTTAAAGGAGAAATCAGAGACTGCATATAAATCCGGAAAATGAGCAAGATAATTTCAGCATTTTTTTTATCCTTTTTTTTCTTTTTATTTCATCATCAGTTTTGTTCTTTCTGATATATTTTCTTACTTTCATCTCTTTTTTTTTTTTTTTTTTTTTTTTTTTTTTTTTTTTTTTTAATTTTTCTTATTCCCATTTGCATGTTCCAATACCTTCAAGATCATGCTATATATAAAACACATACAATCCTCTTCCTGTTCGATATGGTGTTTCTCAAAGTTCAATTTTTGATCCAAAACTATGTATATAGTCTGTCCACTGTCTGACGTCATCACCCAACACTGATATAATTTTCACAAGTTCGCAGATGACACCCAACTCAAAGAGCTTTCTTATTTTCTTATCCTCTGCAAAAACAAAGAGATGTGCAGAGTTGCAGTATAAAAAAAAAAGGATGCTGACTAACAAGCCCAGACTCAAAAGACGTCAAGATAGAAGCCATACTTGCTAGAGGTCTGTGCTCAGTAATATTTCGGACCATACCTTTACTGTCTGCAATGTTAGGGTCAACACTAAAACATATGACATAAACCTGGGTGCATTTTTCTTTATTCAGCTCCGTCCATGCATGGCCATGCCAGTGATTTATGTAAGACTGTGCATTTCCAACTGAGAAAAATCAATCCCACTTGATCGTTTCTGATTGTTGAAGCAACAACTCAGCTCATCTGTTCCTTGATTTTCATTCACGTTGACTACTGCAATTTACAACTTTGCTGGTTGCCCAACCAGTACAGGAGTCAGGTTTTTTTGTTTGTTTGTTTTTTGTTTGTTTGTTTGTTTTTTGTATGTTTTTTTTTTCTTCTGCTACCTGTTACCCGGTAGCTTGGTCACAGACTGCGCCCATAATAGGTGACGCAATGTTATTTTTTACGTCATCTTCCAGGCCCTTACATGACGTCTTCTACTATGTAACTATATCATGTCCTGATGTTCCTTCAATTGTCTACAAACATCTCTCTCTCTTTCTGTCTCTCTGTATCTCAGTCATCGTGTATAAACACCACAAAGACAAACTGGACTGGCAACTCCACGAATTTAAGGTTCACAACGAAAACCCAAGGATGTCGCTTCTCATGTTCAGTCCAACATGTCCCAAGGTTACACATCCAGAATAGCTCCTCCACTTTGTTGACCTGTAAAAAGCTGAGACTGTCGTCAGTAGGGTGAGGGGTAGAAGAAACATGGGCAGCGACCAAACACTTGATGCCTTTCCTCAGTTTGCAGCCGCTTTTGTGGTTTGCGCATCTCTTCTTAAGATCGTAGGAGCATCCCACATATTGTGCCTCTGGGTGTAGTCTGCAGGTCAATAGATAGACCAGGTTTGGCGTGGTGCAGGAGACGTGTTGGTTGATCTGCCAGCGCCTTCCATCCCAAGAAGAAAAGACATGGTCTGCGAAGTGGCCATGACTGCAGGTGTCACAGCGAGGTGCCTCACGTTTGAAGAAGCCTCGGATGTTGTCAGGGCCATGAACCACAAACCGCCTGGGGACAGTGGGTTTGTACACACTGCCCAGGTTTTTACGGCGTTTGTCTGCTGCATATATCAGGTTGTTTTGGGGGAACATTCTTTGTTTTGGGGGTCAGCAGAGAGTAAATGGGTTTTTCGTCTGATGATATCTGATTTGGAAGGGAATCGTTTATCAAATGCACATCACCTCTCCCTTGCAGTTCACCGCGAAATGTGTGTCTTGTTGGTACTTGGTACAATTAATCTACAGTTGTTTCTTTCTTTTATGTTCCTTTTGCTACAGTGCCG
>NC_134903.1:18096284-18133784 GCF_041734735.1 Babylonia areolata
AGATTGTCATTGTCGATCTCTGTACACAGGTTGCACGTCACTGCCTTTCCTCGAGCAGCAACTGGCTTTGTTTTATCTGGACCTTACTATACTGACCATCTGTACATCATTGCTGATCACTTCCGTTTCTTTGGAGGGATAGGAGTTTCAAACTGCACTGGAATACTTTTTTTTTTCTTTCTTTCTTTCTTTGGTTTTGCTGTCCCATGAGCCCCACCGTTTCAGTGGCATTCATCCAACACTGCTCATTCCTAATCCCCGACATACAGCAATACTTGGGTTCATCTGTTGCGTTCCCAGTGTTAGCTTTTCACCAATCGCCAGAGGGACACACTCCAGAGAAGAACCTGCAGTGCTGCTGAGTCACTTCGGTGGTGTTCAATAGTGCTTGTTCTGCTTTTATGTACTTAGGACTATTAACTCTTTCGTTACTATTTTTCTATGAACCATTACTCCCCCTTGTTCTGAGATCCCTACCATTCGCATATTCCCTTCATTCCTGGATTTAGAGAAGAGAAAGAAAGTATGAAGCAGGGTACTTATTTTGGAGGCTTACGGTAACGCGGCTCATTACAGTACACTAAGATTGTCATATACTGTTGTGTTCAGAATTGATGTGAGAAGTTGTCTGAGACCCTGTTGACACTATAGGGTGACATCTCTGGTGACACTCAGGTGTAAAACAGGTGACTTTGGGGTCAAACACAATGCATACAACTATGTACTACATGCAGGACAGTGTTTTGCTTGCAGAGTATGCACATCATGCAGGTACTTACCGAGTAGTGCCTCGCATGTATCTCAGTGCCACACTGCTAGTCATATCCACGAAAAACTGTCACAATTGTCACTACTATTGTCCTTATCACATGAATGATTTGAACCTTGTCTCAAAGAGAATATTATATGCCTTTCACTACACTAGCAGTCACTGAGCCAGAATCAGTTCATTATCTACACAATTCTTGAACAAAAACTATTCAGAAACGATACTGTCTCTAAATACGCATGTCCATGTCACAATCATCACGTAATATGCCACACAAAGGTGACACGTGTGTGATATACCTTGAAGCAGTCATGCCAGTTACTGCACAAGTATACACAACAATTTTTTACACTTCTTACTTTTTTAACTTTTCATCACCCACTGTCTGTGCTTCTGTAGCAACAGCTAATTGCACTCTCTCCTTGTCATTCATTTGAAACAGATCGAAATCATTATCTGTTAGAGCGTTGTGAAACTCATCATCAGAAAACTGGTCACAATCCGAACTTTATACACATTCCGTTTTTCTGTGCCCGTGTGTCTACACAGCACATCAGCAAGAATGTAGCGGCGCCCACTTTCCCACGGCCTAGGGAGGGGGAAGGGGGTGTCTGGCATCCATTCCACTCATAAACACTGCCCCGCTAGTGACCCGGTCAAGGATAGATGACGCGTACTGATGACGCGACTCGCGGGAAGTTCAAAGCGCTTACCGCGAGAACCGATTTTCCGGGCTGCAGGAAGGAAAGGGGGAATTCTCTGCTGCACGGTTTTCCGGCCTCCAGGAATGAAAGGTAAAAATCCTGTAAACCGGAAAACTGTGCTGCAGGGATGAAAGAGTTAAGCCCCCTACTGACGAGAATGATAGCTACAGAGCCAGACTGAGTGAGCGTCCCCCCCAGAGTGGAGACCGCCACCACGTCCCTCCAACAACAGCCTTCCATAAATCCGACACCAAAGACATTGACAGGACTCACCACAAGCATGGAAGTAGAGGGGTGTCAAAACTGAGGTCACCGTGAGAGCAGGGCTTGAAAGGGCTGGGATACTCTTTATTTATTGTGTCTATGGAATATATATATATATATATATATATATATATATATATATATATATATATATGTATAATTATATGTACATACTTCTGTGTGTGTGTTGTATGGCAGTAGATTCTTCCATTTATCCTGGAACGGAATGCCATATATAGTTCTAACACACATTACTTAATTTTAGAATAGCAATAAACATATGAGATATTCATGTTAAGCATTGTATGTGTTCACTTTAAAAGATTGTAACTGATAATCATCATAAGGATGTTGAAAGACACATACCACTAAGAAAGCACATATATTGCACATGCATTTGCACGTTCTCACATCATGACATTTTTAGTTTGACACTGCTAAAAATTGCTTATAATAGAAATCAAAACAAAGTACAACTTGTTATGCACATTCATTCGCGCGCACGCGCGCGCCCGCACACACACACACACACACACACACACACACACACACACACACACACACACACACACACTCCTAAGAGCACAAGCACGTGCATGTCGCCCCTCGTGAAACGCTACAATGGAGAGAGGACGGATGCGGGGGAGAGAGGACCTTTTCTCCAGCTTCACCCTGGGGTCTTCACAGTCAGTGGGATCATGTTTACCATCTCTCGTGAACTACTCGACAGCTCATTGACAGTCCCTTGATGGCTGGCTGTAGACCAAACAAACAAAAAGCATGCATTTGCATATCAAACAACAGAGGGCAGAAATAGTGTCTTGCTTAGTGCAATCAATTTATGTAATTGATTTTCGAAAATGAGGTCATTGTAATGTATGTTGGGCTCTGGGGGGCGATGGGAGAGTAAAGAGAACGGACGAATGAAGAGAAGCGAAATATATGTAGTTAAACCACTTATACACTAAATTCCGCATCGGTTACTCGGCACGGTTCCCCTGTGCGACTGACAGCCAGACAACAAAACATTAGTTGCAGTCCTGTCCCCTCTATGAGGTGCTCAGGAAGAGGCACTGGCATGACCCAACTCTAGTGACCCGGAGGCTCTAGGCTGTGTGGAGGACATGTAGCGTACAGCTGCCTTCATTGCAGAGACTGGGTGTCCATCTACCAATGAGAAAAAGAAGAAAATAAATTATGAAGTTGAGATAGACTGAGAGAGAGAGGGGTAGGGGGGACCTGAAGGACAAGACAAACTTATTTGTTTTCAAGGATAAAAGATAAGCGTTAGTTTGCTTTTTTCTTTTTGAATCAACCCTCACCCTTAAACAGAGCCTAGACTAAGCATTACTTAATTACTAAGTGGTAATCTCATAGTTGTAACTGAAAAAAAAAATCACATCAGAATGTAAGAATGATACTATAGGGGAAACAGACATAGAGGATCGGACAGACCACTGATTTGAGAGACAGAAAGGAAGAAGAGAGAGACACAGACAGACAAATACAGACAGACGACAGAGACACAGACAGATGAAATGACATGAAACAGAATGAGGGAAAATGGGGTAAGTTAGTGATGGACAGCAGAGACTAGTGCAAGAGATGTGTGGGTGGGGGACAGGGAGGGGGAAAGTAGAGGAGGACAGTGTGGTGGTGACAAAATAACATTCAGAAGCTGATGCTGCGGAAGCGGCTTGTGGCTTTGAAACTTACCGTGGTGCTTGACGCGCACGTGGTCTATGGCAGATTGATCCATGGAATGAAGAAACCAGGGACAAGTTCTTGTTGAGGGGGTGGGGGTGGGGTTCTTGTTCAGGAGAGGACGTGTGCCTTTCCTGGACATGCATCCTTTTGTGATCAGAGACCAGACAGAGGATAATCCCACCACTGAAAGGTGGATAAAAATGTACCGATTAGTGTGGACAACAAAGACATTGAGGCCGCAGTGCAGAAGGAAGGAGTGGAGATATGGTCCTCGTTTCGTGATGAGCTAGCGAGGAACCCTGACATTTTCGAGACTAGCCGCAGGGTTGTGTTTACGACTACGCCGAACACACCTCCGAGACCAGTTCTTGAAAACTTGTGGCGTTCACAGCGGCACTGTATCACAAGGAACAGTGAGCGCACCAGCGATGCAAAGAAATTCAAAGAAACTATATCCCTTTTTTTGCACATTTTTTAAACAATAAATAACGAAAAGTGCTTTGGTACACTGACTGGCTGTCCTTAGAAGGACAGTAGTGTTTCACTTCTTCAGAAAACAAAACTTACACATTGCGTATTTGCAAAAACATTCATGACAAATGATGTCACGTCCCAAATCAATGCTCAGTGGTCTGGAAGAGAATTTTGTAATGCAGGTACTAACAGATACAATGGACTTATCGTTCTCATTCCCAGTCTTAAACAGAGACAACATTACTGATAAGAGTTCTACATGACTATAGAACAACTATCATAGCTATTTGATATGCATCAAACTTGACTGTTGACAAATAAGCATTCATAACCCATCTCGGCAACTTACTGCACAATTATGGCTGCGACCACGTGTGGGTTCTCGTTGATTTTAAAACAGCAATAAACCCTCAAGGTAATACAGCACATTGAGGTTCCAGAATACCAAGGCAGGCTCACGAGAAAGTCATGGGATAATGTCCAGCGTGCACATACATATTGTACTGGCTTAAGTAGAATGCCTGTGGGGAGGGGGAAGATAAGTAAGGAAGAGAAAGAGAGGGGGTAGAAGGAAAACAGTCAGTTACCCAGCTTTTCTCATTCAGACACTGTGGTTGCCTGTGCAACCAGATACGAATGATCACATAAAAAAAGTACAAGTATGCCCTACACACACACACGCACACACACACACACACACACACACACACACACACACACACAAGCATGCACACAACATGAAGACTTCAAAAAACGACTATGCTTCGTCACACCCAAAGGCCATTTTGGACAGGTAGGTTTACAATTTCGTTTTGAGTTGGTGAGTGACGAAGATCAAGAGGAAGATAATTCCAGACATAAGGTACTTGATACTGTAAAGCACTTGACCAAACTAGTTGAAGAGTCTCTGAGGACTCAAAGGGACTTTCCTCCAGAAGACCTACAAGAACGGGAATGGGTGTAGATATGAAGGACTGAAGATAAGTAAACTGGGACAGAACCTTGGAAGGGGCGATGAGCCAATATGCCTGAATTCTGTTCTTGATGGGCAACCAGTGAAGTCGACGTAAGAGAGGGGTAACGTGATCCTTTTTTGACTTTTTGAGAATGACTGGCAGCAGTGTTCAAGAACATCTGAAGGCGTTATATCGAATCAGAGGGCAAACCAGCGAGTAGTGAATCGCAATAGTCAGTGTGACTGAGGATCAAGGAACAGATAAGCTGAGTGGTTACATCAACATTCAGTAACGGTTGAAATGTACGGATTTTTCTCAGTTGAGACTTTGCAGTTTTACATGAATTACTGACATGGTCGTGCCTGGACAAAGCTGATTCAAAATATGCACATGCCAAGGTTCCTGGCATAGTTTTGAAAGTTGTCATCAGCATTTCAAGACAGTCAAGGTATGGTCCGAAATATGACTACAGCCCAGACCTAGAGCCTACAAGCATGGCTTCTGTCTTGACGTCATTGAGTCCGAGCTTGTTAGTCAGTATCCATTCCTTCACTGCAACAATGCAATGTTCACGCTTTCTCGCAATCCTGCGCTTTCTCCCACTTTGATTGTGGTCGTTCATCTCCCACGCTTTCTCTCCATTGCGAGAAAGCCTGGGGGACCTCAACGCTATCTCGCAATGTTGGAGAAAGCATGGGGGACCTCAACGCCATCTCGCAATGTTGGAGAAAGCATGGGGGACCTCAACGCCATCTCGCAATGTTGGAGAAAGCCTTGGGGACCTCAACGCTATCTCGCAATGTTGGAGAAAGCATGGGGGACCTCAACGCTATCTCGCAATGTTGGAGAAAGCCTAGAAAAAACGTTAGTGCCTAGCTGACTGATAAAGAACACGTTAGTGCCTTGCTGAATGATTAAAAACACGTTAGTGCCTAGCTGACTGATAAAGAACACGTCAGTGCCTTGGTACACTGATAAAGAACACGTTAGTGCCTAGCTAACTGATAAAGAACACGTTAGTGCCTAGCTGACTGATTAAAAACACGTTAGTGCCTAGCTGACTGATAAAGAACACGTTAGTGCCTAGCTGACTGCTTAAAACACGTTAGTGCCCAGATAACTGCTTAAAAACACGTTAGTGCCTAGCTGACTGATTAAGAACACGTTAGTGCGTAACTGACTGATAAAGAACACGTTAATACTAAGCTGACTAATAAAAAACACGTTAGTGCCCATCTGAGTCAGATTAAAACATGTTAGTGCCTAGCTGACTGCTTGAAAACACGCTAGTGCCTAGCTAAATGCTCAAAAACACGTTAGTGCCTAGCTGACTGATAAAGAACGCGTTAGTGCCTAGCTGACTGATAAAGAATACGTTAGTGCCTTGCTACACTGATAAAGAACACGTTAGTGCCTAGCTGACTGATAAAGAATACGTTAGTGTCTTGCTGACTGATAAAGAACACGTTAGTGCCTTGCTGACTGATAAAGAACACGTTAGTGCCTTGCTACACTGATAAATAATACGTTAGTGCCTAGCTGACTGATAAAGAATACGTTAGTGTCTTGCTGACTGATAAAGAACACGTTAGTGCCTTGCTGACTGATAAAGAACACGTTAGTGCCTTGCTACACTGATAAAGAACACGTTAGTGCCTTGCTGACTGATAAAGAACACGTTAGTGCCTTGCTGACTGATAAAGAACACGTTAGTGCCTTGCTACACTGATAAAGAACACGTTAGTGCCTTGCTGACTGATAAAGAACACGTTAGTGCCTTGCTTCACTGATAAAGAATACGTTAGTGCCTTGCTGACTGATAAAGAACACGTTAGTGCCTTGCTGACTGATAAAGAACACGTTAGTGCCTAGCTGATTCGATGACGGTGTTTCTATTGTGCTGAGACAGCAGAGCGTACACGGTGAGAAAGGATAAAAGACTTAGAAAGAAAGAAAAAATGAAACTGATTAATTATCTGATAATTAGATAAACAAGTGAATAACTCAATAATGATAATAATAATGATAGTGAGAAGGGGCACGTCAAAACAAAACAACAAATATGCTATCTATCTGCAAAGTGGAATCACAGCAATAACCCACATGAGAGTAAACAACAACAACAACAACAAAAATAAATAAAATAATAATAATAATAATAATAATAATAAAACAATTGCAAACGCCACAGCCTGAACACAGTTTAATTTCGTACATGTGCGCGTCAAATAAGTCATGTGATATGTATGTATGTATGTGTGTATGTATGTATGTTCAGACTTGTTGAGAGATTGAATGATATATTTTACTTTGACTGATACATGTTTTTATTTACGTATTTCATTACACCTTCTTTTTGTAGACTGTTCCAATCGTAATTTCAACAGTTTCAGTAAATTTTCCTCTTGTGCTTTCCCTCGTCGCTGGGTCACTACAGTCCACATGTAAAACAGTGGGTTGAGAGCAGCGTTGAGAGGTGACAGGAACACAACCAGGGTTCCATGGATCTCATCTGATGCAGTGACACCACCTGCTGACATCATTGTGACCAGGCCGAATGAAATCCAGCAAACAGCAGTCATGACAGCCACTTTTCTCATCAGGTGGACTGAGGAATACACTGGCCTCTGTTTGGGGTCCAGTAAAATCCTGCATTTTGGTGTCAGTTTGCAGATGACAATTTGGTGAGCTACAATCATTATGCTTACGATGATATTGATTGCAACAGTAACATTGAACCACCTGAACTCAGAACTAGACTTGTAACGTTGAAACAAAGACATACGACAAAGACCAGACTGACCTTTGAGGCCCCAGTGTGACAGTCTAGGAAGAAAAGGTATCAAAGACAATGAGACTCCAACAATCCAAATTATCACACAGGTTAATGTAATTGAATACTTATCAAATGCCCAAAACCTGTTTGGGAAATAAAGAACGATAGTATGATACACACTGATGACCAAGACGATTAAAACTGATACCTCACTGGACAGAAAGAACAGAAAACCATTCACTTTACATGTCAAACTTTCGGTCCATGTCTTTTCAAACTGGATGTATTCTCCATATAAAACGTAATTTGCTATCAAGATGATGCCAAGATGACACCCCATACATATATCAGCAAAATGTAGATGGGCAATGGTCATTAGAAAATGCCTTCCAAACAGTTCTTTGAGAATGAATGAAGACATAAAGCAAACCACACTGCCTACGGCAGCAACAACACACACAACCCCGAAGAGATATGTGTGCATTTCTGACGGAATCAATGTTCGGCATGAATGGAATACAACTTGAGGTACTACACATTTTACTTTAGTGGTATGTTCGGGAAGTATATTATCACAGCAAATTCTATAATCTGATGAGAATACGTATTTCAAACAGCATCCCCTTGAGAACAAATCCGAAGGAAAGTTCACCAGTTTATTCTTTCTAATGTCCAATTCAGCCAATGCAGGCATGGTCTTAAAGCCTCTAACTCCAATAGTTTTCAAAGCAGAAACAGAGATATTGATATAAACTAAACGGGGTAAGTAAACAGACTCTACATTGTTAAGAAAGCTAAGATGTGTGTTTGACATGTCTAACCATCCCAGTGAATAATGAACGTGCTTCAACAGTTTACTTTTCATTTCCTGTAAAGAGTTATTTGCTAATGACAATGTTCTCAAATTAGGCAGGCTAAGAAAAACAGTCGTGTCAAACGATCTCAGATAGTTGTTGGTAAGACTGAGAAACTGCAAATTGGCGAGATTCACTCCTGACACATTATATATAGAACAAAAGGACAGACTCAGAGAAGCAAGATTTGCATTGTTCGAGAAATCTGTCAGTGTCATGCCTGATCCTGTGGCATCCACGAAACGAAGTGAAGTGAAAAAATAAGTAGGAAATTTTATATCACACCAGAAAGAATAGCCCTCACACAGACAACCTTCAGGACAGGTCATGTCACACATCAGTTCATCATCATGATGTGGGCACTGACCCCAACCATCACACAGATGATTTCCATGCACACAAACTTTGGAATCTCTACACTGGTAGAGGTAAGGACACGCCACTGTCTCACAATCTAGCTCATCTTCTCCATAGACACAGTCGAAAAATCCATTGCATTGAGTGTAGACTGGAAGACAGTTCAGCCACTCAGCTGTACAACGATAGTGAGTGTCGGGACAAGAGTCTTCAGCTTTCATCTCTTTCTGAGTGAAGTACCCTGTACCATCCAAGTTAATGTGGAATCGTTGCCTGTGAAGGTCCTCTGTGAATGGGGAATGCAACGTTTCTTGTGTTGGACAACCAACCTCATCAGAATCGTCCAGACAGTCAGAGAATTCATTGCAACGTTGGCTGTGCAGTATGCACTGGGCGTTAGAACACAGGAATCCTTCACACATGGAACGTTCACAGAAAGACTCATCACTGTTGTCTGCACAGTCTTGTCTGAAGTCACACACAAAAGTGTAATGTAATTTCATAATATCATCATCACATCTGAACATGCTGCGTGCATCTTTTTCAGTCATCCTAGGAGGAGTCACGCCATAATTTCGTTTGTAACTCACGTTCATAAACATGTGAGGTTCTACATTCCTTGGGTTTCCACAGTCACTGCGGAGGTTAGAAAACAGAAATGCATGTGACAGTAGCTTACCTGGACAAAGAAATAGCCATTGTCGTGTGTTTGTGAAGACCAACGCTGGCGAACGTACTTGAAGAATAATGGTCTTGGACCGGATGTGCTTGAGTGATGGTGGGTACAATTCACACAGTGACTGATGACAAAGCACTTCTCTAAGTTTTGTGTGGGAGGAAATTACCATAGAAGGAAACCTCACACCCTGGATCGTCCTTGAAGGATGGTATGGAGGCTTCACTCTAATGTGGTTCATGTTGTAAATCAGTGTGCCGTCAGACCATTTAGGAAACTTGCTGTATACAAAGGGCACTGTGTCCCATCCTGTTGTGTACCCCAAACACAGATGAAATTCGTTGAAGTATTTCAAAATGTGTGAAAGGTGTCCACGTTCCTCTCTTGTCTTTACTGAAGCTAGCTTTCCACTCCCACTTCTGCACTTAGTATGCCACCAGTTATGAGTGTTATAATTCTTTCCTGTGACAAGCTTAAAACATTTATTATTTGAAGCCACCAACCCCTCGCAGTCAGCACTGCTGAAGGGACAGTGTTCTGTTTCATCCCGTCCATCTTCACACTCTTTCCTCAGGTTGCATTCCAGATGATCATGGAATTCAGGATAGCTAATCACAGAACAGTTAAACAAACCGCTGGACAACTTACGGGGTCGTGAGCTCCCAGAAAGTGTAGAGAAATAGAGTTTACTATTCTGATTAAATTTTGTGACACGTAGCTCGATGTACAGGTAGGATGTCAGAAACACATCAGCGAGTGGGAAGTGGTGAATGTGCCAACTCCGTACTCTCTGTTCTGTTGCATTCGTTGCACGGTAATTTAGAAATGGCTCAGGTGCCCTTGACAAATAATAATGAGGATAGTACAGCTGTTGTACACTGATCATAATAACGTGTCCACTGGGTCCCTTCAGAGCTGTGCTGTAAACTATATTTGGTCGAAGCACATTGAAATCTGACCCCATATTTGGTATAAACAAATATCCAGTGTACTTCATTATACATTTGGTAATGAAATTATGGTGTTTAATTCGCACAAAACTGAGGTTAATTAATGGACTGTTGCTATGATCTAATGATAAAAGAGACCTTTGTTGTTGAAAAAAAAGTTCTTGAATGCTATGTGACATGCACATCATTTTGAAGTCTCCAAAGTTAAAGATCATATACGTTTGCCAGTAACTCACATCACACCAGTATGATAAGCGTTGCCAGTGAACCTGGACAAACGAACCTCTTGAAACAACAATACGCATTCTGCAGAAAGACGTGGAGTCATCACACACACCAAACACTACTCCTTTCACGTAATATGGCCTGTTCATCCAACACTCTGATACATTCACCTGTAGGAGTGTGTAGTCTGTTTTGTTCTGACTGAGGAAATAGTCTATACCTGGACAGATGGCCCTGAGCGTTGTGGTGTTGGTGTTGACCTTGTTCAGCACTCTGCGATCTGAGATCACGTCAGCAGAGAGATGCAGAAAACGACATCACTCAGTGTCTGCTTTATGTTATAAACAGATGATTCCACATTCTCAGGGGGGGAAAGCAACCCACGGTTGTCCAGGAGGCTGTATGTACTGAACACTAAGTGGAAAGGTCACACAGTCAGACAGAAAGTCAGTCAAATGATCGTGTTCATCACTTAGCTTGACAGTCAGTCAGAAATGGAATGAAGAAGCAAACTGTACAGCCAATACAGGACAGACAGTACTTCAGTACCTGATATTCAAGGTGTGTGTCATTAGTGTGGCTATTATTATGTATCTGATGGTTGCCAATTCCATCCAGCCAATTGTAGGCACCAGTGTCACACACACACACACACACACACACACACACACACACACACACACACACACACACACACATACAATTGTTAGAGGAGCATCAAAGAAGGCACAGCATCATGGAAAACCAAAAGACAGAGACAGTGAAGTACAAACTCAAGCCACGTGATATGATTATCCTGCTGATCACAGACCACACAAAACTATCATAGGACTAGAAAAAATTACAACCTGTTGTATTCAGCTGGTCACAATAACTATAATATGAAAGTGAAGAACAGTCAAAATCTGCCAGTTTGCTGAAGAACTGCTCAAACATTCTCACAGGATCGACAGAAACTGATTCGGCACTGCGGGTGAATGGGGGGAAGCCACAGGCATGGGACTGGGGATGTTAGTTAAGTGGTAAAGGAGTGAGTGCATGTCTACCAACTCTGTGTGGAGTGAGGGTGGGGGGAGGGGGGGGGGGGGCGGTTGTGATCGTCAAGTGACTGGCCAAGGCACGGAAAAACACTTTGTGCCGGACTCCTGACCATGACGACGGCAAACATCAGTTGACATGTCCACACCCCCAGCCCAGAGCACCCCAGTCAGCCAGGGCTTTGAACGTCAGGTTATTCATTCACAGAAACAAACAGCAACACGTCAGGTTATTCATTCACAGAAACAAACAGCAACACGTCAGGTTATTCATTCACAGAAGCAAACAGCAACATGTCAGGTTATTCATTCACAGAAACAAACAGCAACACGTCAGGTTATTCATTCACAGAAGCAAACAGCAACATGTCAGGTTATTCATTCACAGAAACAAACAGCAACATGTCAGGTTATTCATTCACAGAAACAAACAACAACATGTCAAGTTAATCACTGACAAAAATAAACAGCAACACGTCAGGTTATTCATTCAGAGGAACAAACAGCAACATGTCAGGTTATTCATTCACAGAAACAAACAGCAACACGTCAGGTTATTCATTCAGAGAAACAAACAACAACACGTCAGGTTATTCATTCACAGAAACAAACAGCAACACGTCAGGTTATTCATTCACAGAAACAAACAGCATGTTAGGTTAATCATTCACAAAAACAAACAGCAACACACCAGGATATTCATTCACAGAAACAAACTGTAAGCAGCACAGAGCACTTTTCCATTTCTCCACTGTACTCTCCTTACCCACAACTTAGAGAGAATGATGGAACGAAAAAACAGAAATTTAGTGTAATGGTATAAAGGAATAATCACAATGTATGCTTTTTACACACCCGGCCTTCAGGTCCAAGTTTGAAAGAAGATAAGAGGAAATGTAGACACAGAGACAAAAGCATGGACACACACACACACACACACACACACACACACACACACACACACACACACACACACACACACACAAATAAAGAAAACGATGCTGGTATAGCCACGTAACAAGATGCAACGGTCGTGCTATGATAATCCTCCATTGAACTGTTGAGGGATGGAGGTGGATGAGGGAGACAGAAAAATGATGGACTGTTAACATTGCAGAATGCACGGGAGAACCATTTGCAGAAACCCAGGCTTTGGTACACAGCTGACAGACCTAAGGAATCTGGTGAACACTTCTGTGTGGCACCCCAATGACCCTTCACAGATTTAAGGGAGCTTTCAAATTTAAATGCTTTTGAAACCTTGAAACTTTAAGGAGAAGAAGACGAAACTCCTTGAGAGTAAACGCAAATGTGGACCTGTGGGTAATCTGCCTGAGGCAAGGCAAACAGCCCGAGGGTAAGCAGTATCCAGTATCCAGGAACACAAAAGCCTAGCCTCCAGTCTACAAATCAGAAGGCAATCTACCCTTACTATTTTCCAAGGGTGCCTGCCATGAAGCAGAGGTAAAATTGATGATTCCTTTTGTTGCTTTGGTTTTGTTAAGGGAAGAGTGATATCGTGTCTTGAATTCGGCACGTGATAGTTAGATCCTATCCTTTGTTCGCTTGGCAGTCAAACATGATGTTTTGAGACTGGCAGACGTCATTATATTCCATATGAATTACGTATGTAGATGTGAAGTGAGTGCACTTGTAGACGATAAATTATGGAATGCCCTAAATTTGTAGATCATCAAAATTAGTTCATTCCAGAGAAATATTTGAATCTGAACTCCCTAAATCTATTCTATTTTTGCAATTTGCTGAAACGCATGGAGGACAATGTGTCATAATGTGAAAGTGGCCTCCAGATTCAACAAGTTGCTGACTCTCATCAGTGCTTTGCCACCAGGCTTTTGTTTGTTTGTTTCTTTGTTTGTTGTTGTTGTTGTCACACTAGGTGAAAGAAGTAACCGTGGTGCTGTGAGAAGTAAAAGCATGTGCAGAAGGGGAATCCCCAGAATTTTAATTATAGACGATTTGGTTAGCTGCCCAAGTGCACTTAGTGTGTCTTGAATACAAAGTAAACTGTACCCATAGGTCCCTGCCATATCAAGTGTAACTTGCACACAGCAAACACTAACTGTGTCACCACAATTGTTGTTCCGTCTGGAACTACAGCTACATGATGTGCTGTGGCAGAACTGGTAAGGCATTAAACTCCTGACTCCGTGTTAACCAGTCTTCAGTGTTCCAGGCCCCGTTTCGGCATGGTGCTGTGTCCTTGGGAAAGACACTTTACTCCGATTTTCCTCACTTCGTCCTGATATGAACGGGTACCCAGCTTCGGTTGGGGAAAATTAATGAAACGTCGGAAGGAGAGAATTGGGTCCTGTTTAACTATGTCGGGCTCTGAGCCGAGAAGGTTCTGGGACCTTTACCATTTACCCTATCACCGATATGTTCAAGGATGGGAGGTGTGGACTTGGGTGAAAAGGAAATGAAGAAACTGCTGTGTAGGCTGGCTCACCTACCATCGATAATCAATTAAACGTTGACGGCGGATTAAAAAAAATGTTTACATTACCAGCATCAACTTCCCTAAAAAAAACAGTTTCCCACAAATACATCGATCATTTTGTAAACAACATTCTGTAAGTCTTCAAAGGTTTCCTACTTTCATCCATTTGAACCAGCTGAAGCCAATATGGAACGCAGTGAACATCAGAATATCGGACATCATCTAGAAGATTCACAAACTACAAGGGAATTAGTGGCACACACATGAACACAAAAAAAATTCTTCAAAACAAACAAATTTAAAGAAGTGAAATGCAGCTGTTTTTTAATGCTCACAAATCGAAACATATTGCACAATGGGCTGTACTTACACATTCAGAAGAAGAACACTCTCTTTCTGTGAATTTCTACTGGGGGATCCGTGATCCTTTACAGCCTATGCTTGCCCTGCTAATCTTATCTTTACATGCTGAAACAAAGCTTAACCAACTGGTAGATAGGCTTTGCAACACTATTTTGAAGCCATCTATCCTTGCAGCTGTGATACACTCTTCCAAATTACGATAATATTACTTTTCACATTATCCTTCAATTGAAAGACGTAAAAGCTTGCTTTAAATCATTTAGTCAGGTCTGCAGACCAACAGCAGACTCGGATAATGAAACAACATCCGTTCAATTTAGTTCAGTTCAGTTACTCAATGGGGTGTCACTGTGTTCGGACAAATGCATACAGGCCTGGCACTACACATAACAGCACACGTCAGACATCATAAGACAACAGGCAGTAAAGGAATAAACAGCTCCAATGCATAACAAGAAACAGTGGTACCCTGTCCTCAATGATAAAGTATTTCAATCGCCACTTCAATAACATCAAGGGAAAACGATAAGGGCTGCACGTATCAGAAAACTTCACACCAGCTGTACATTTTGCATCACATCTAACTTTTTTTAAAAAATAAAATAGGTTAATGCTAATGTATCTGTTTTCAAAAGCCTTTTCGTATGATATACGGTAAACGAAAACCGTTTCTGCACCCATGACCTGACTAGTACTTGAGATACAGAGTGCACGTGATGCACATGCCACTCAACGCACTGTTATATTTGTCTCTGAACACACCCAGTACAGAACCTAACACGTCAGTTCACAAGATTTACAGTGTACATTTGTTTGTGTGTGCAAGTAACTCGAATCAATAAATCTTTCAGGAAACCTTGAAGTTGGACCATGTGTGAGTGTGCATGCATGCATGTGTATGTGGTGTGTGTGTGTGTGTGTGTGTGTGTGTGTGTGTGTGTGTGTGTGTGTGTGCGTGCGTGCGGGCACATGCGTATATATGTATTTGAGTGTGTGTGCGTGCATGTGTGTGTGTGTGTGTGTGTGTGTGTGTGTGTGTGTGATCATAAACAATCCCGGCTCTTGCCTTCTTGAGCATGTGTGAGTGTGCATGCATGCGTGCCGGTTTTTTGTTGTTGTTTGTGTGTGTGTGTGTGTGTGTAAGCGCACGCATGTGTGTGTGTGTGTGTGTGTGTGTGTGTGTGTGTGTGTGTGTGTGCAAGCGCCCGTGTGAATGTTTCCTTTTGTTTGTTTACTTGGCTGGTTGTTCCTCATCTTTCACTCTGTTTTTAAAATGATATATATTTCCTTGTTCTGAATGTCTTCCATGACACTGAGAATCTATTTTTAGTGCAACCTTGTGAAAGGATGCTAACATAAACAGATGTACAGATGAACAAGCATGAAATGAACAATATTCTAGATAAATGTGACAAAAAGTTGCATCACTAGAAACATGAAAACTATTTGGTCCCGTTTTCACGCTCCCTAGGCCAGGATAAAACATTGTAAAACAACTTAATCTGTCACATGTTTGTGTAGTTGAGCACTCAGCTGGCTACAATGACCACAGTTCAACTTACAGCACATGCCGTGAAGTGTTGATAGTTTTACTGCAGTGACGGTGTCCAGCCATTGATGGATGGGATTCGTGTGGTAACGCCATTCAAAAATTTGAATGAAAGCTGGCTGGTCAGATTCACCTGTGTTTTGCTTGCGTCCTCACAGTTAGGGCAACAGAGCAATAGACATTCAGAGAACCTACTTCTATGAATGACTATCGCCCTGTTGCCCCAACCCCATTGTTATGAAATGCTTTGAGGGGCTTATCCTTAAATACGTTGTATCTTAGACAACTCTATTCTAAGTTTGCATACAAGCCTGACAGAAGTACCGTTGATGCAACTCTCACAGTCCTCCATAATGTGTATCCTCGTTTAGAAAACTCTGGATCTTTTGTTCAAATCCTTTTTGTTGACTTCTCCTCTGCACTCAGTACTATCCAACCTCATCTGATGACCACGAAACTCCTGTCTGACAATATTTGCCCTCAAATTATTCTCTGGATCATCAGCTTTCATGTGAATTAATCTCAGTCTGTCAGATTTCAACAGGTCCTCTCATCTGTAAAGTACATTTCCACTGGTTACCCTCAAGGCACTGTCTTGATGATGGAGTCTCCCGTCTGTCCAACGGATGAGTAGGCAGGCAGGCTTATCTGTCAGTGTGTGTCCTCATATGGCAGAAGAGGCCGATTCTGGATGCGCAGCACTTCCAACAAGTGTTGCAAGGGAAAACGTCTCCTTAAGCTGAGCCCTGCTTCCTTCGCTCACGATTCTTAATGGCCAGCGTTCTCTTGTTTTCAAACGTCTTTATGCCACTAGAGCACAGCATCTTTCAGCAAGAGCAATCAAGGACATCAGTTTCCCAGGAAGCGATGGCTATGTCACAGGCTTCGAGTTTGTCTTCAAGGTGTCCTTGAAGCGCTTGCTGGGTCTTCCAAGTTCGCGGTGGCCTTCCTTCAGCTGGCCATACAAAAGCATCTTTGGGATCCTGCTGTCTGTCCTGTCTCAGTGTAGCTGGCACTGGATCAGCAGGCTTTCGATGCTGGGCAGGCCACTCCTCCCTAGGACCTGGAAGTTGGAGACCCTGTCTTGCCACTTTATGCTGAGGATCTTTTGTAGGCATCTCTGGTGAAACTGCTCAAGTTGTTGAATGTGACGGCGATACGTCGTCCATGTTTCACAGCAGTACAACAAGGTGGTCAGCACAACAGTTCTGTAGGTTTTACTTTTGGTGTTGAGCCTGATGCCTTTGTTGTTCCACAGCCTGTTGTTGAGTCTTCCAAAGGCGGAGTGTCACTTCTGCATCAAGGGCTCCGTTGCTGCATAGGCTGCTGCCCAGGTAGCAAAACTTTTCGACTGACTTGATCTCTGTGTCATCGATCTTGATTGCAGGTAGGGTGGAGAAACTGGCGTTCTGTGAGCTAGCTGGTTGGTACATGGACTCGGTTTTGCTGAGGTTGATGGTGAGTCCAAGTGCCTTAAGGAGGTTGAGAACCTGTCCATAATGAAATGCATGTCCTCATGGGTGTGAGCAGCAAGTGGAGAAGAGGAATTCTCTCAACAGTGCCTCAAACACCCTGGACCTGGTGTGGAGCCGCCACAAGTTGAAACGTTTGCCATCTGTGCGAAACTGAATGTTGATGCCCCGGTCACAGTCTTGGAAGGTGTCAATCAGCATGGCAGAGAAAAGAATGGAGAACAGTGTGGGTGACAGGACACAGCTCTGCTTCACTCCATTTACCACAGGAAACGGATCCAACATGTCAGTATTTTCCTGTACTCTCGCCTGCATGCCATTGCGAAATAACGCAATCAGATGGATTAGGGTCTCTGGGCAGCCGAACTTTAGGAGGATCTTCCACAGACCATGGCGGTTCACCATGTCGAAGGCCTTAGTCAGGTCTATAAAGACCATGTAGAGCTCCTTGATCTGCTAGTGGCACTTCTCTTGCATCTGGCGTATGGCAAACACCATGTCACATGTTCCCCTGCCTGAGCGGAAGCTGCACTGTGTTTCAGGGATGACTGTGTTGGAGACATGGTCAACCAGTCTGTTCAGTATGATGCGGGCGAAGATTTTGCCAGTGATGCAGAGGAGAGAGATTCCACAGTGGTTATAGTAGGATGTTTTGTCTCCCTTCCGTTTGTAAATGTGGACAATTGAAGCATCCTCGAAATCCTGGGGGACCTTCCCTCTCTCCCAGATAGACTGGAACAGGGCGATCAGCTTGTCTGTCAGCACCTCGCCTCCATACTTGTAGATGTCAGCCTGGATTCCATCCACTCCTGGTACTTTTCATGACGTTGTCAGCTTCAGGGCCTTCCGGGACTCGGCCTTGGTGGGAGGGGCAGCTAGCGAGTCTTTGACTGGTAGCTGTGGGAGGGCTGCAATTACCTCGTCAGATACGGACGAGTCCCTATTGAGGAGCGTGTTGAGGTGCTCTGCCCAGCGGGCAAGGATGTCTTTCTTGTCTGTCAGGAGGGTGGTCTGGTCCAAGGCTCGGACAGGGGTTGACCCTATGACTCTCGGCCCATCCATAGCTCGGAGACCATCATGGAAGGTCTTCATGTTGTGAGCATCAGCAGCCGACTGAAGCTCTTTTGACTTTCTCTCCTACCAGGTGTTCTTCATCTCACGCAGCCTCTTCTGTACGAATTGCTTGGTTTCCGAGAACTCTCTGGTAGTCTTTAACGGAAATGTGATCCTGATGCCATATATGCAGTGTGTTCAAGAGCTTGGAGATTCCAGAGTCGTTCTCGTCAAACCAGACTTTGTGGCTCCTCTGTACAAAGCCGAATGTGTCAGCTGCTACTGTGTACGCATCTCTAAAGGTGCTCCATACCTCTTCTACATCAGTCCATGCAGGAATTTCTTGGAGAGCTGCTTGGATTTGCTGCTGCAGCACGTCCTTGGTGATAGGGAGGCGGTGGATGTTCAGCTTCCTAGGGGGTTTCTGCCTGGCTGGTTGGAGCTTGCGTGCAAGTCTGATGTTCATCTTGCTGCATACCAGGTGATGATACGACCAACAGACTGCTCCTCTCATGCAGCGTGTAATGGAAACATCACCTCTGTCTCTCTGTCAGACAATCACATAGTCCAGCATGTGCCATTGCTTGGAGCAGGGGTGCATCCATGTGTTCTTGTACTTGTCCACTTGTTGGAAGAGGGTGCTGGTAATGGTCAGTCCATGCTGCGCGCAGAGCGAGAGCAAAAACAGTCCATTGGAGTTGCACTTGCCAGTGCCGTGCTGTCCTAGGACTTTTGGCCACGAGGAGAGGTCCACGCCAACGTGGGCATTGAAATCCCCAAGAATGATCATTCTGTCCCTTCTGTCTACCGCTGAAATGGTGCAGCTGAGCTCCTCATAGAAAGCTTCTTTTATGTCATCAGGGTTGGTCATCGTTGAGGCATAGCAGATGGTGACTGTGGAGAAGCAATCCTCAGACAGCTTCAGACGCAGGGTCAGCAGCCTATCGTTTATCCTACGTGGAAGGCTGTCAAGCTGTCATGTAAGTTTGGTTCGTATGGCAAGGCCCACGCCTGAGGTTCTTGGGGTGCCATCTGGCTTCCCAGTGCAGAAGAAGGTGTAGCCCCCTCCAACTTCCTCCAGCTGGGTTTCACCGGCAAACCTGGTTTCGCTCAGGGCTGCTATGTCCACCTGGTAGCGTTCAAGCATTCTAGGAATGAGCGCTATGCGCCTTTCTGGTCTGTCGTCTCTGTCTAAAAGGGTGCGAACATTCCAGGCACCCATAGTCAGGGCATGACTCCTGGTTCTTTTCTTCTGTTGTTTTCGACCGCTAGTGTTGGATGTCCAAGTAGGTGCGGTTTCCTACTAGGTACAAGGCGAGGCAGGCTTTGTATAGGAATCCTCTTATCTCCCCTTCCCCATGTGGGGAGAGCATTGCTGTCCCTAAAAAGGACTGCTCTGACACTGTGGGAGGATACGGGCGCCGCATCTGCCTCAGTCTATGGCGGACGACCATCACCCCACAGCCACCTGCGTGCAGAGTCGTGACTAGCAACTGCTAGCAGTATCCTCTGCCTGTCCTCGATACCACTTCTCCATCGCCGCAGAGCTTGGGAAAGCTGGGTGTTGAAGGGCTAGCTCATCGTTCCGACATTAGCCTGGTTGCCTGACCAGCACAGGTGACATTTTATTAGTGAAGAGGAGTTGTGCAGTCCCTTCCCCACTCTCTCGCCTACCAACGCTCACAGTCCCACAGGTGTAGATACTGCCACGTGTAGGACGGCCTCGGTAGGTGCAAGTTTTTTCTTCGGAGTTCCGTCTCCTAGGAGGACTTCCAGCAAAGGATAAGAACTCCCCCTGCCCTTTGGTCACCCTCTTCCGCCTTCACAGCCGTTAGAAAAGGTTTCCTCCTCCGCCTGGTCCATCGTTGGGAGGTAGTTCTGGGTTACATGGTACCAGTAGCAAGGGCTATGCCCCTGACCTGACAGCTAGGCACTGTCTTATCACCCATCTTATTCACAAATGACGATAATGGCACTGATACCACCCCTCTGATGAAGTATTCTGATGATTCTACACTACAAGATCTGATAATATTTACTTGGACTGTGTGAAAGCTTTTGCATCCTGGTGCGATGAAAACTATTCAGACCTTAAAGTGCAGAAGACTAAGAAAATGTTGGTTGATTTTTGAAGGAATCCACCCACTGTGTCAGAAGCTTTTTATTTGTGGTGTGAAAGTTGAGCATGTGAATGAATACAAACATCTAGGGACAGGTATTGACAATAAAAAATGTCAGTCCAGAATTTAATGTTTACAAAAGCTCAGAAGCCACAGTGCTAGTGATAAAGTATTACAGAATTTTCACAGATGTTTTATTCATTCAATTTTAACGTTCTCCTTTATATGCTGGCATGGAAGCTTCAGTGTGAAATGTAAGAATGTTCTGGACAGGATAGAGAATGCCTGAAGTAATATCACAGGAGTGAGACAAAATAGACTAACTGTTCTCTTCGAACAGTGTCACACAAAAAGCAAAAGTGATCCCAAATGACAGCAGCCATGGATTCTATAAATATGATCAACTATGTCAGATCAATTTTTAAACAAATAATTTTTACCTCTTTTTGATTTAACGTGCTATATTTTTATTTATTTTATTTCATTCTTTTTATGGAAGTTAAGCTATTTGTACTTACTGTGAAATTGATTTTATTTTTCTGAATTTGAATTTAAATGTTTTATCTTGCTCTAAGGCTGCTAACCTTACAAATGTAAATAATGTTTTTTTTATGAATTAAATTGAAATTTTTGTGTCTGTAATTGATGTTCATATGCTCTGCTTGTTTAAAATTGGTTGTGTGTTTTACAGCTTAGTATCAATTTATATTGAGTTAACCACCATATTTGTTTGATGCGGTGTGTAATGGTGTATACAAGGAAAGGGTGCATGGGTGTGTGCATGTGAGCGGGATACGCGAGCACACGTGTGTGTGTGTGTGTGTGTGTGTGTGTGTGTATGTGTGTGTGTGACTTGTTTTGCTATGACTTTGCTGATTGCAATTTTGTTATATATGTTGTGTGACAAATTTTACTACTTTGTTTGTAATCTATATCACAGACTTCTCCACACTTATCTCTTCTGAGATAATAAAGTTGCTTTGATTCTGATTCTGATTCAGTTGTTGCTCACAGTCAGCTTCCTAACATTCTACTGTAAGTACTCCAAGTAAAATGTGTTGATGATTGTAAATTGTAAGTTTCGACACATTGATCGTGTTCATGTCAGTATGTTGATATTGTCTTAGTTTGATAAACGTCTTTCAGTTATTGCTTTAAATGTAATCACAGCTCGGCTATGACTGATCTAGATAATTGCCGTCATGATATGCTTGCAGGAAATTTTGATTCATTCAAACGTCACAATCACTGACGTAGATTCTTGAGCAGAAATCTTCCCGTCTCTGCCCACTTTAACTGTAGGAGAACATTCTACTCAGGTTCATTTAAATGTTGAACACAGGCCATACTAATTCGTGTGTTTTTTTTTCCGCGTGCAGCTGGATAACTTGCCTGAGTCCATTAGCTAGAAGCACCACAGTTAATGGTCAAGCCATGATAGTTCTTCCAATCATTGTATTGAGCACTGACTATTTGGTCTCTCAGGTTGCCAGTGTTTAATATCAATGCAACTTATTCTATCATCTTATTTATTATTTGTGTATTATTTTACATGCTGATATCAGTTGTACTGCTACAGTGTTTCACTGACTCTCAGTAGTATCAGTTTCACAGTTACAGTATGCTTAGTTCTCTCTAATGTGTGTGTAGTACTCTGTTGTGATGATAACAAGATAGTGTTGGATTGATATAAGTTATTGGTTAACACCATCTGATATGTATTGCTGTCTGGTAATTGTAATTTAGCTTTCATGCTCTCTCCCACATGGCTTACTCCAGTATAGTGCTACATGATAACTGATTAGTTTGAGTTACTTTGACACAGTATACACTTTACCCAATTTGTACTGTCAATGTATTTTCGCTAAATCTGCTTAGCTTCAACCACTTCAGCTACACTATCTAAAGGTATTAGAAATGTCATTAACTTTGCTGTCAGTGTTTGGTCTTCACACATGTTTGTATTATGGTATATTATGTTATGTTGTTACTTATCCCAGAACGAGTGGTGGTCATTCCATGTTAATATCTATACATGTGCTCACTATCAACGTGGATTACTGACATGTTGTGCTTATGAAACTTGTTTCTTTGTGTCTGTCTTCTTCTTTTCTTCTTCTCATAATATTGTAATAAGACAGTAGATAAAAACCCTTGTCACTGGCCTCTGTATGTCTCTGGCCTGTGCAAGGATCTGTCTCTTTTAATCCCGTAAATTCAGTAATTCAGTAATTCTTTTGGTACCCGGTCAATGACATATGTAGAAAGTTAAATCATTTTGATGTTATTCCCAACGTCCCTCGGGAAAGATTCCTCAGCTTCAAGTCTTGGTATACTATATATGTTTGAATGATACACATTGCCTTATTTTCTTTGTTTGTTATTGATTCCAAAGTTGAATTTGAGGTTGCTGCTTTGTAATGATCTATCTTATGTGAAATACAACAAATATGATATGTCAGTCTCAGTGACATTACAGTTGATGGCTTCATTAACTCTCTCCATACGAACGGCGAAAGAATCGACGTTAACAGCGTTACACCCCAATTACCATCATCAATATATTGCAAGCGGAAGGCTCTTATACTGAAGAGGTGAATGTTGACAAAGAATACCACAATTCTGACGACGGAAGCTAAAGGTTGGGTCATTCAGACACCCACTGGACATTCGAGGGGTCTGTGTAGAGGAGAAGAGAGGACTGGCCGTACTGAGTGAGCTAACACCACTATCATTGTCTCGATCGTTGTTGTCGTTGCCCAACTCTTTCTCTTTTTTATATTCTTCTATCTCATTTTCTGTCATATTTGCAATGGGACAAGTTTCTCACATTTGTGTGAGAAATCGTGGGCTTACTGGGACTTTGCAGAACTGTCATGGTCTGCCATCCTGTTTGGGTGCATAGGGATCAGGTGCTATTCAAACAACAGGCTGGCGCCATGCCAGAATCAGTTAGACATATGATTCTTATCCAGTGCTCATCAGTGATCAGAGTTCGAGGCCCCGTTTCAGCGTGGTAGTGTGTCCTTGTTAAAGGCACTTTACTCCAAATTTCCAGGTGTGAATGGGTACCTGACTTTGGGGAAGGTTAAACGGCGGGAGGTGAGGATTAGGCTCCACCTTTCTGTGCCAAGCCCTAAACACTGTGAATTCCCTTCCCTGGATGCTGAAATCGACTATGAGACTATTAACCATAACATAAACAGCAGACTGCAGTCTTGGCATGAGCGTGTGATCAAAACAACTTAGAACTCAACGTATCAAAATCAAAAGAATTAATTTTAGATTTCAGGAAGACCAGATCTGACCCCTCACCACTTGTCATTAAATACAAGCAAGTAGAAATCATCAGCGAATTTAAATTTCTCGGACTGATCATTTCCAACGATTTGAAATGGGAGAAAAATACGGAAAAAAATTGTTAAGAAAGCACAGCAGTGCCTGTATAAGAAAAGAAACCATGGCTGATTTCTACCGAGCAGTCATTGAAAGCGTGTTAACCTTCGCTATCCCTCGTTGGTAACAGCCTCTGTACATCACCATGTTTTACCTGACAAACGTTTGGTCAGCAGGGAAGGACTTTCCCAGACCCTCCCAAACACTGGCTGCACACGAGAACTGCAGAGCTTGGTTGTGTCATGGTCATGTTCAGCCCTGACCCATGGAGGCATCACACAATTTGTTTGGCGTAACCTACATCTGATCACTATTTTCATTGGTTGAATATGCAGTTTCTCCCCCTCATCATTACATGCTGTACATAGTGGAACAATGTAGACATTGCAAATTTCTATTGTACCTGATATGTACATGTTATTCATGCTTCTTTGGTCCTTATGTGAATAGATCACTTATTATGTATTGGGAATAAAATGGCTTTATTAATTAACTTTCATCTTCAAAGCACCCGGGGTGGTTTTTGTGATGATATCACCATTATCTGGATACTTCACACTCAGAAGAAATGCAAGTAAGAATTACACACGGACCATGTGGAAAGAAATAAATGTACCAGAGCAACATTCATTTATGGTCAGTCTCAAAGAGCTGTCACCATATCATATGTACATAGCTTTGTATCAATGTCGCCATGAATGTCAACGATCTAACGACGGAACTTACATCTGGAGTATGGTCAAGTGGGAACCTGAGATTGCCCAGATGTACTGCTTTAATGACACGCATTTCGTTGCTTCTTTTCAGAGCGATACATGTATACGAAAAACCAACACACCATGTTTTCAGTTATTTCTTTCATTTTTCCCTCAAAGTAAAGCACCACACAGGCTACCCAGTGGTTTGTGGAACTGTTCAGTGGAGCACTATTCCAGCTTTCAGCACCACATGGATTGTAACCTAAAGACAGAGTGTGAAGATGGACGGGATGAAACAGGACATTGTCCCTTCAGCAGTGCTGACTGTCAGGGGATGGTGGCCTTTTGTGACCATTGTTATAAAATTGTGAAACTGAAAAGAAGTAGATATGAAAGAGATCACATCAAAATAGGAACTGAGTATTGTAATTTGCATGGTGGTCAACCAAAACTCCCTATATGTCTGCATGATCCATACCACGCCATTACCGATAAAGCAAAGAGGTACTGGAGTAGTTTGAGGTATTTTATCATGCCTTTGTTTTCAAATAATGTGGCGTTTCCTGAAATATATAGACACAGTGTATACACTGAAGATAGAACGGTTTTTCATCATTTATTTGAATGTTCTTATACTGACTCCCATAGTGATTTGATTGATTGCATCTCATTTCGTTTCACAGATATGTTTATACGTGTTATTTTTTGTGTCCTTGAAGAATTTTGGGTGTCTTGTGAAATAAAACTTAACACAACTACTGACAGATCTCGTGATCCAGCAGGAATGTCTGTTGCCAGCACACAACTGTCACTGTCAAAGGGATGGTATTCTGTGACAGAATGTCGAGATGGTCCTGTGAAGCACAAGGTTCTTTCTTGTGGCTTCAACAACAGTGAAGTGTGTGGTCAACAGTATGCATCTCTTTGCCATCTTTCTAACCAGTCATCACACATAATGTTGTCAAATTACACAGATCTCTACTTCACATTTATCCACATTTTTATGTGCAGTGGAGACATAACCACTCTGTCATATTCCCTGGTTTGTGACTTCACAGCTGACTGTCCAGATTCCAGTGATGAATCATTCTGTAAGCATCCTCTTTGTATCAACACAGATTTCACCTGTGCAAATGGTCAGTGTGTGTCCTATGACAACGTGTGTGATCAAATGTATCACTGTCAGGATGAATCCGATGAAAAGAGTTGTTCTGCTTTCAAAGCGATGGACGTTTTGTGGAGACGAATTCCATCTCCTGTTCTTGTCAATTTCAATGGAGTTTCACAGTTCATCTCAGTGCAAATGAACTCTAATGAGTCTTGTCCAGATAGTCACTATCGTTGTCCTGGAAAATTCTACGACTGTCTGCCTATTTATACTAGATGCAATGAGATGCATGACTGTATAGAGCGTGGTGATGAAGAGGGATGTGCTGAGATTACGTGTCCTGGACTTCTCCGATGTCGACGTTCCATGATATGTGTACATAGTGACCACGTGTGTGACGGCTGGCCTCACTGCCCAATGCGTGACGATGAATTATGGTGCAACGCTACCTGTCCTGTAGGCTGTCTCTGTCAGGTTCACACCTTTCTCTGTGTCCAGCCTTTCCATGCACCACTCTTCCCTCAGATCCGTTCTTTGGATGCCACAGGTTCAGGTCTGACACTATCTGATGTGAATAGCAATACATATCTTATCGACCTGGTTCTTGTCAAGTGTTCTCTGTACACAATGCCTGAAATGAGGTTGATGAATTTGAGATCGCTTGACCTCAGTGACAACAAACTGCAGTATGTCAACATGACTTCACTTCTTAAACTAGAAAATATGCAGTCATTGTCTTTATCCAGCAACCCTATCACGTCACTCCATGCTGATCCTTCTGTCATTAAACATCGTGCTCTCATAATTATAGATCTTTCACACACAGCACTGGGAGTACTTGATTTAAGTGTGTTTACTCAGTTTGTTCGCTTACAAAAACTGAATTTAACATTCACTTCTGTTCACACTGTAAGTCCTGGTGGTTTTCAGTACACTCCACAACTGACTGAGCTCTACATGGAAGGCAGTCATGTTAAAACGTTTCCACCTGACGTTTTCAAAGAGCTGTCCCATCTACAGTTCATTTCAGCTCAGAACTATAAACTATGCTGTAAAGAAACACTCCCTGACGACTTTGATGCTTCATCTTGTTATGCCCCAAAAGATGAAGTTTCATCATGTGAAGATCTACTGCAGTCATGGACTTACCGTGGATTTCTGTGGCTGATCACCTGTCTGGCAGTGTCTGGTAACGTCTTCTGTTTCTGTGCTCGTTTGTTTGCAAGGAGCATGACCTCTTCCAGTGGTTTCAGTGTGTTTGTCACCAACCTTACAATGGCTGACTTTCTGATGGGTGTTTACATGGCTGTGATAGGAGTGGCTGATGAACAGTTTCGTGGCAGATATCTCCATTATGATGACACATGGAAAAGCAGTGTGGCCTGTAAAGTGGCTGGTTTCCTGTCTCTGTTGTCCAGTGAGGTATCAGCTCTGATAATCTGCCTGATCACTTTAGATCGTTTTATTGTCCTCTGCTTTCCATTCAGCACCTGGAGGTTTGAGCGAACATCAGCAACAATGGTATGTCTACTGATCTGGTTGGTTGGCTGGTTTCTTGCCTTGTTGCCTTTACTTCCAGTGACATCACACTGGGAATTTTACAGTCAGACTGGTATTTGTATTCCACTGCCAGTGACAAAACAAAACTTCAAAGGAAAATTGTATTCTTTTGGTGTCATAATTGTTCTCAATTTCATTCTGTTTTTATTTATCTCCATCGGCCAGGCATCTATCTACCGGTGCATACAGAGCAATGCTATGAAAACTAACTCTACCAAAGTGTCACAAGATATAACAATAGCTCAGCGGTTAATTACTATTGCAGTAACAGATTTCATGTGCTGGTTTCCGATTGGACTGTGTGGCATATTGGCATTGGCTGGTATTCCCATCCCCGGAGAAATGAATGTTGCTTTTGCAATATTCATACTACCTTTAAACTCTGCTATCAATCCCTTTATGTATACATTAAATACTGTAGCAGAAAAATGGAAAAAGTCCAAAGAAACTAAACTTTTAAAATGGCTGGAGTCTCACACCAACTTGCTTGAGATTAAATAGATTTGGTCGATTCTAGTTCATTCTTTGACAGTTGGAAAGAGGTATCCATTTGTCATACGATTCTTCATTTTCACTGCGATAAACAGAACATGTGTACTCTTTCTCTCCCTCTCTCTTCCCAATCCTCTCCCCCTCCCCCCTGCCACTCCTTCCTATCTCTGTGTTCTTTCTTCATATATGGGTATGTGACAAGACGTGTGTCTGTGTGTCAAGAGTATTTACGTGAAAACACTGACATCAACACGATGTGTATTGTTTTGATCTATATCAGATGATTCAGACCACCATCAGGAAACTGGGTATGTCATTTGTGTCTGAATGAACGGTTGAATCTGTGAGTGATTACTGAAAGGCCATGCTGAAAATGTTTGGGTTTTTTTTTTTACCCTGGTACACAAGCACAGACATCGTATGACATGCCTGACTGTATTGTGGGAGCAACGGGATATTAAAACGTGCCAGTGTGCATATGTATGTGTATGTTTGTGTGTGTGTGTGTGTGTTTGTGCCGTGGAATCTGCGATACGTAGCCTAGGAATGTGTGTGTGTGTGTGTGGGGGGGGGGGGGGGGGGTTGCAGGGTAATTTGGGAGATGGTGTGTGTGTGTGTGTGTGTGTGTGTCGGGACTCGGGTACGTTTATGGGTATTTGAGCCTGTGCACTTTTGTTTGTGCTTTCATGTCTGTGAAACTGCATGTTTGTTGCATATCTGTTATGTATGCATGTGTGTGTGTGTGTGTGTGTGTGTGTGTGTGTGTGTATGCGGGTCTGTATGTTTTATATTTATTTGGTTATTTGTTTATTTATCATCATTATTGTCTTTTTGTTTTATTTTATTTTGATATTAAATTCTTTATTTATTTGTTGGTTTTTTTTTTTAGATTATCTTATTGATGTATGCATTTAATGACTTATTTATGTATATTTTATTTTATCTTAAGTTTTTTTGTTTTGTTTTTTTCTTCTTCTTTTTTTCCCTCTTTTGCTCAAGGCCTGACTAAGCGCGTTGGGTTACACTGTTGGTCAGGCATCTGCTTAGCAGATGTGTTGTAGCATGTATGGATTTGTCCGAACGCAGTGACGCCTCCTTGAGCTACTGATACTGACGTTAAGGCCACAGGGCGACAGGATGAACTGTTACGCCGGGTGTGCCGAGTGTGAGTGGACATGTGGACAGGTTCACTGAAGCGTACACACCAATGAACCATGTTCGGTGAAGACGGGGCTCACCAAGGTATCTTAATGAGCGTGATTTCTTATTCATACACCAAGGCCGATATTATGGTACTGTGTAGTGCAGACCTTAATTCAGGGTGGGGATTTGATTAAAATAGTGCACTTAGTAAATAAAGAAATGTGCCTTGTCTTGTCTTGTCTTGTCTTCCCTACACCCTCCTCCCGCCTCTTCACCCCCCACCCGCATTCTCCCTTCCAATCTCCAACTCTGGAAACTGATGATTTCACTTTTGTTGTTTTGCATCTTCATCTGCAAAGTCTCTTTGATCGTAGACACGCGTGAACCAATGGAAGTTGGGTTTTTTTATTTTTTTTTTTGCTTTTCACCACCACGTTCCTCAACCACCATTTCCCTCCCTCCACCGCCTCTTATATGAATACTGATGGTCCCGGGTTCGACTCTAGGTAACGGCGCCTTATGGGTAAAGGGTGGAGATTTTTCCCACCCACCCCAAGTCAGCATAATATCATGTGTAGACCTGCTTTTGCCTGAACCCCCTTCATGTGTATACGCAAGCCGAAGATCAAATACGCGCGTCAAAGAACCTGTAATCCATGTCAATGCTCGGTGGGTTATGGAAACAAGAAAATACCCGGCATGCACACCCCTGAAAACGGAGTATGGCTACCTACAGGGCGGGGTAAAAGCTGTCATACACGTAAAAGCCCACTCGTGCACATACGAGTAAACGTGGGAGTTGCAGTCCACGAACGAAGAAGAAGAATATGAACACCTCTTCTTCTTTTTAGTAGCAGTAGTAGTTGCTAAAGTAGTAGTAGCACAAGAAGTAGTACCAGCAGAGGTAGTGGTAGGAATAGGAGGGGGAGGAGTAGGAGTAGTAGTTGTAGTAATGTTCGTTTTATCATTATCGTTGGTGTTGATACTTATATAGTGCCTGTATTTAGTCAGAGATCAAGCTGTAAGAACTTTTCCAACACGGAGTCATTTGCACAACAGGATGCCTATCTGAATAGAGCTGACTGACAGCTGCCTTTATGCGGTCATCATTCTGTTGTTGTTGTTGTTGTTTTTTATATAATTCAGTCAGGCTTGACTTTCACACACACACACACACACACACACACACACACACACACACACACACACACACACACACACATTATATACATACATAATATTATACATACTACAACTACTCCTCCCCCTCCTATTCCTACCACTACCTCTACTGGTACTACCACTGGTGCTACTACTACTTTAACTACTAAAACTGATACTAAAAAGAAGAAGAGGTATTCATATATATATATATATATATATATATATATATATATATATATATATATATATATATATATATATATATATATATAATGTGTGTGTGTGTGGAGGTGGGGGAATTTTGTTTAATGTCCAGCCACACATATCGGTGATTGAAGACATTCTGTTAAAGTATTTATGAATATATTTGAGCATTATCGGTTAGAAGGGGTGGGAGACGTGAATGAATGGAGGGTTGGGGGAAACTGGGCAAATGAGGGTGAAATGAGGGTGAAATTTGAAAAAAAAAAGAAAAAAAAAGAAGAAGGAAATTACTTAAAGGACTTTGTAAAAGAGAAGTCGTTAAACTGACAAGCGAAACAACTGATCATGGATGCAAAAAGTCAAAAACTTCAACGTTCTCAGTCACTGAGAGCTAAACTCAGAATTGGTTAGCGAATCGGACCAAAGTCTGAGAGAGTCAACTGACGAGGTTTTAGACTTGAATTCAAGCACCTATAAAGGTCTCTTTCTAGAATATTGCTTATTTCTTTGTGTGACAATGGAAAATATGATTTTATACTATCTGTATGATTCTTTCCTCCCCTTTTTGCTGCCCTGTCAGCTTGGTCGTTATAAAGGAGTGTGTGTGTGTGTGTGTGTGTGTGTGTGACGCAGCACGCGAAAACCCGGCTAAAGTCGCATCCAGCTGTACACATGAACAAGTAGTTAGGGTCAAAATTATGAAGATAGGGACTTTTTTTTTTTTAGATATCGCATCTTTGACCGCCGCTTGTATACGCTGCCTGTATATGCAGACTGATTAGCTGATTGATATATTTGTTGAATGATTCAATTATATTAAATATGTTAAATGACTGATTTTTTTCTATTTACGTATTTCATTACACCTTCTATTTGTAGACTGTTCCAATCGTAATTTTAACAGTTTTAGCAAACTTTCCTCTTGTGCTTTCCCTCGTCGCTGTGTCACTACAGTCCACATGTAAAACAGTGGGTTGAGAGCAGCGTTGAGAGGTGACATGAACACAACCAGGGTTCCACGAATATTGTCTGATGCAGTGACACCACCTGCTGATATCACCATTACCAGGCCGAATGAAATCCAGCAAACAGCAGTCATGACAGCCACTTTTCTCATCAGGTGGACTGAGGAATACACTGGCCTCTGTTTGGGGTCCAGTAAAATCCTGCATTTTGGTGTCAGTTTGCAGATGACGATTTGGTGAGATGCAATCATTATGCTTACGATGACATTGATTGCAACAGTAACATTGGACCACCTGAACTCATAACTTGACCTGTAACGTAGAAATAAAGACATACGACAAAGACCTGACTGACCTTTGAGGCCCCACTGTGACAATCCAGGAAGAAAAGGTATTATAGACAATGAGACTCCAACAATCCAAATTATAACACAGGTTAATGTAATTGAATACTTATCAAATGCCCCAAACCTGTTTGGGAAATAAAGAACGATAGTATGATGCACACTGATGACGAAGATGATTAAAACTGATACCTCACTGGACAGAAAGAACAGAAAACCATTCACTTTACATGTCAAACTTTCGGTCCATGTCTTTTCAAACTGGATGTATTCTCCATACAAAATGTAATTTGCTATCAAGATGATGCCAAGATGACACCCCATGCATATATCAGCAAAATGTAGATGGGCTATGGCCTTCAGCAAATGCCTTCCAAACAGTTCGTTGAGAGTGAATGAAGACATAAAGCAAAGCAAATTGCCAACAACAGCAAAAGCAGACACAACCCCAAAAAGATATGTGTGCATTCCTGGCGGAATCAATGTTCGGCATGAAGGAAGTACAACTTGATGAACTACACATTTTACTTTAGTTGTATGTCCAGGAAGTAAATTATCACAGCAAATCCTATAATCTGACGAGAATATGTATTTCAAACAGCATCCCCTTGAGAACAAATCCCAAGGAAATGTCATCAGTGGATTCTCTCTAATGTCCAATTCAACCAATGCAGGCATGTTCTTAAAGCCTCTAACACCAATAGTTTTCAAAGCAGAAACGGACATATTAATATATTCTAAACAGGGTATATAAACAGACTCTTCACTGTTGAGAAATCGCAGATGTGTGTTTGACATGTCTAACCATCTCAGTGAATAATGAATGTGCTTCAGCATTTTACTGTCCATTTCCTGCAGAGGGTTATTTGCTAACGACAATGTTCTCAAATTAATTAGTCGAAGAAAAACAGTGATGTCGAGCAATCTAAGATAGTTGTTGGCAAGACTGAGGGACTGCAAATTGTCGAGATCCACTCCTGACACATTATATATGGAACAAAAGGACAGACTCAGAGAAGCAAGATTTGCATTGTTCGTGAAATCTGTCAGTGTCATGCCTGATCCTGTGGCATCCACGAAACGAAGTGAAGTGAAGAAATAAGAGGGAAATTTTATATCACACCAGAAAGAAAAACCCTCACACAGACAACCTTCAGGACAGGTCATGTCACACATCAGTTCATCATCATGATGTGGGCACTGACCCCATCCATCACAGAGATGATTTTCATGCACACAAACTTTGGAATCTCTACACTGGTAGAGGTAAGGACAAGCCACTGTCTCACAATCTAGCTCATCTTCTCCATAGACACAGTCGAAAAATCCATTGCATCGAGTGTAGACAGGAAGACAGTTCAGCCACTCAGCTGTACAACGATAGTGAGTGTCGGGACAAGAGTCTTCAGCTTTCATCTCTTTCTGAGTGAAGTACCCTGTACCATCCAAGTTAATGTGGAATCGTTGCCTGTGAAGGTCCTCTGTGAATGGGGGATGCAACATTTCTTGTGTTGGACAACCAACCTCATCAGAATCGTCCAGACAGTCAGAGAATTCATTGCAACGTTGGCTGTGCAGTATGCACTGGGCGTTAGAACACAGGAACCCTTCACACATCGGACGTTCACAGAAAGACTCATCACTGTTGTCTGCACAGTCTTGTCTGAAGTCACACACAAAAGTGTAATGTAATTTCATAATATCATCATCACATCTGAACATGCTGCGTGTATCTTTTTCAGTCATCCTAGGAGGAGTCACGCCATAATTATGCCTGTAACTCACGTTCATAAACGTGTGAGGTTCTACATTCCTTGTGTTTCCACAGTTACTGGGGAGGTTAGAAAACAGAAATGCATGTGACAGTTGCTTACCTGGACAAAGAAATAGCCATTGTCGTGTTTTTGTGAAGACCAACGCTGGCGAACGTACTTGAGGAATAATCGTCTTGGACCGGATGTGTTTGAGTGATGGTGGGTGCAATTCACACAGTGACTGATAACAAAACACTTCTCTAAGTTCTGTGTGGGAGGAAATTACCATAGAAGGAAACTCTACACCCTGGGTCATCCTTGAAGGATGGTATGGAGGCTTCACTCTAATGTGGTTCATGTTGTAGATCAGTGTGCCGTCAGACCATTTAGGAAACTTGCTATATACAAAGGGCACTGTGTCCCAGCCTGTTGTATACCCCAAACACAGACGAAATTCGTTGAAGTATTTCAAAATGTGTGAAAGGTGTCCACGTTCCTCTCTTGTCTTTACTGAAGCTATCTTTCCACTCCCACTTCTGCACTTAATATGCCACCAGTTATGATTGTTTTTAGTATCTCCTGTGACAAGTTTGAAACATTTATTATTTGAAGCCACCAACCCCTGGCAGTCAGCACTGCTGAAGGGACAGTGTTCTGTTTCATCCCGTCCATCTTCACACTCTTTCCTCTGGTTGCAGTCTAGATGATCATGGAATTCAGAAAAGCTAATCACAGAACAGTTAAACAAACCACTGGACAACTTACGGGGTCTTGAGCTCCCAGAAAGTGTAGAGAAATAGAGTTTACTATTCTGATTAAATTGTGTGACACGTAGCTCGATGTACAGGTAGGATGTCAGAAACACATCAGCGAGTGGGAAGTGGTGAATGTGCCAACGCCGTACTCTCTGTTCTGTTGCATTTGTTTCACGGTAATTCAGAAATGGCTCAGGTGCCCTTGCAAAATAATAATGAGGATAGTACAGCTGTTGTACACTGATCATGATAGCGTGTCCACTGGGTCCCTTCAGCGCTGTGCTGTAAACTATATCTGGTCCAAACAGATGCAAATCTGACCCCATATTTGGTGTAAACAAATATCCAGTGTACTTTATTACACGTGTAGTAATGAAATTATGGTGTTTAATTCCCACAAAACTGAGGTTAATTAATGGACTGTTGCTATGATCTAATGATAAAAGAGACCCTTGTTGTTGAAAAAAAAGTTCTTGAATGCTATGTGACATGCACATCATTTTGAAGGATCCAAAGTAAAGGGTCATATACGTTTGCCAGTAACTCGCATAGCACCAGTATGATAAGCGTTGCCAGTGAACCTGGACAAACGAACCTCGTGAAACAACAATACGCATTCTGCAGAAAGACGTGGAGTCATCACACACACCAAACACTACTCCCTTCACAAAAAATGGCCTGTTCATCCAACACTCTGAAACATTCACCTGTAGGAGTGTGTAGTCTGTTTTGTTCTGACTGAGGAAATAGTCTATACCTGGACAGATGGCCCTGAGCGTTGTGATGTTGGTGTTGACCTTGTTCAGCACTCTGCGATCTGAGATCACGTCAGCAGAGACATGCAGAAAACATCACTTTGGTGTCTGCTCTATGTTATATACAGAATATTCCACATTCCCTGGGAAAAAAAAACAAAAACACCACATGCTTGTCCAGGAGACTGTATGTTCTGGACACTAAGTGGAAAGGTCACACAGTCAAACAGGAAGTCAGTCAAATGTGTACGTCACTTATCCTGACAGTCAGTCAAACAGAAAGTCAGTCAAATGTGTACGTCACTTGGCTTGACAGTCAGACAGAAATGGAATGAAGACGCTAACTGTCCAGCTGATACAGGACAGACAGTTCTTCAGTTCCTGGTGTTGTGCCGGACATTTAGTGTGTCACTGGTGTGACGACTGTTTTCTACCTGACGGTTGCTAATTCCACCCATCCAATTGAAGACATCGATGCCACACACGCACACACACACATACACACACACAATAATTGCTAGAAGAGCATCACATAAGATACAGTGTCATAGAAAACTATGAGCAGAGATAGTGCAGTACAAACATGTGATCGTCACGGGGTTCATCCCAGTTCTCCAGTAAACACCCGGGCTCGATTCTTAGCAGTTCTGGAATGCAAACCACGAGCAGTCATCGATGGGAAGCTGCCATGCAGCCACGCATTAAAGGTGGCTCCGCATTACCTTTGTTTCAGTTGAAAGATGTTGAGTGGTGTATGTATGCATGGTACATTTGCAAAACATATACCTACCTATTAAGCCAAGAGCATCAGCACCACCATGGTCCAAAGTGACAGTGACACATGAACAAAATTGAAATGAAGGAACATTTTAAATAAATGTGACGAAGAAACGTTGCATCACAATAAAATCAAAACTTTATTTGGTCCCTTTTTCACACTCCTTCCTGCAGGTATAACATAGTTAATCTTTTTTTCTTTTTTCCTGTCACATAGGAAAAAACAAATAAAACTGCACGCTGGAAAAAATACAAAAAAAATGGGTGGTGCTGTAGTACAGCGACGCGCTCTCCCTGGGGAGAGCAGCCTGCATTTCACACAAAGAAATCTGTTAAAAAGGGAAATACAATACATTTATGTGGAAAGTTAAATCATTTCGATGTTATTCCCAACATCATCTCGGAAAAGATTCGGGTTATGTCATGGTACATATTTCTGTTTGAGTTGTACACATTGCCTTGATTTTCTTCTTTGCTTCCGATTCTGATGTTTAATGTGAGACCGATGCATTGCAATGATTCCCTTCATGTAAATACAATAAATAGCTTGAGTGTCATCACTGTTGATGTATTCGCTAACGCCACTGTCATTACCGTGATCGTCGTCCTCTTTCTCTCTCTCTCATTTGTCTGTAAGATTTTTTTTTTTTTAATTAAGTGGCTTCCAGTGCTTGCTAACAATGTGTGAGAAAGCATGGGAGAGGAACGACCACACTTTCTAACAGACCACACTTTCTCGAAAAGTGAACGAAAGCGTGGGATTGCGAGAAAGCATGGGCCAACAGGGATGTTAGCCCACGATATATAGATATATCTCAATCAAGCAAAAGCAAACATCAGGCCTAATATACTTTTGTCCTTGTCACTTTCACAAATGACCTTCTGATGGCTTTGACATCAACTTGAACAAGAAATCTTTACGATCAAGTTTGAAAGTATGAATTTGTGGTAACATTTTTCTGCCGACGCTAAATACTATATAAAAATAAAACCACAAATTATTGTATTTTCACCTACACACTCGAGCGCACAGCTAAAATATCTGCATCTTAATCTTTGAACACTGCTTCCAAACACCAGAAGTAAACAGTGCAACCATAAGCAACTGATGTGTAACTAAGCTGTGTGCGTCATTAACTTTACGTCATGTTTCACTGTCGTCATACGTGCTACTTGTGTGACGTTTTCTTATCCATGTCCAAACAAAACTCTGACAGTAGAAATAAACAACTGACAGACTTGTACCTCGTGCTCAAAGTTTAGTCAGTCCCGTGACGGCATCCATGACATGGTCGTTATTACGTCATCACGGTCTTCAGAGGCCATTCTACAACAACAAGCTCATGAAAAATAAAAATAGAAATAAACATTGTCTCAAATTCTATGGTCACTCATTGTCAGCTTTCATGGTGATCCCGGGTCCAGGATAAGACAACTGCAGTCATCAGTGCGGTGCTTAGCACGTGGTGTCCAGCATATACTGACTCAGAACAAGCAGCGCTGAACTCCACCAACTTAGCTTTTTTTTTTTCTTTCGTGGGCTGCTACTCCCACGTTCACTGTTATGCACAAGTGGGTTTTTACGTGTACAGCTGTTTTAACCCCGCCGTGTATACTA
>NC_134903.1:18136284-18143784 GCF_041734735.1 Babylonia areolata
GTGTGTGTGTGTGTGTGTGTGTGTGTGCTATTTGTGAGTGTGTCCATGCGGAATCGTGCATGTGTGCATTAGTGTGCGTGTGTGTTTGTGTGTGTGATCCAGCAGCAAATATTATTCGTTTACCTGTTACTGTTATAATTTAGGCATGAAAACCAACGAAAATGTTTCATTTTAACAACACATCTAGTTTGCTCAGTGTGCTATGTACCTTACAATCACGGATGTACTGGCTCATAGGAAGTAAGCAGCATTGGCGTGATGCTGTATGTTCTTTACTTTGTTGGCGTGATATTGTGTGTTCTTTACTTTTTGACTCGCTTGTGTAAACAAAGTGCAGTGAGTTTATGTTATAACCCGGTGTTAGTTGTCTGTGTGTGTGTGTGTGTGTGTGTGTGTGTGTCCGTTTTCTCTGCAAATACCTTGTCTGCCAATACCAAATTTGGCTTAAAAATAGCTGGAAAAAAGTTTAACGGTCATACCAATAATAGTTTGTAAGTCTCCCGAATTTAGCCATATTTCTGAATCATTAACAGTTTATATGCTGGTTGACATGAAAACCTACTGAAGACCGTGAAAAAACAGAAACGTGAGATGTTATGGCCAAGTGACAATGGTCTGGCAGGTTCTAAGACCATCAGGTAACAGTGCAGGGGAAAGGGAGTGAGGCAGACAGTGAAAGAAATGGGCTGACAACATCACTGAGTGGACAATTAGGGGGTTTGCCGAAACTGCCACTGTCTGCCATCCTGTTCGGGTGCATGGGGATTGGGAACCATCCAAACAGCAGACAGTGTGGCAGAATCGGTTAGGTGTTCTACTTCTGATCAGTGTTCACCTGTCATCAGGGTTCGATGCATGGTGTTGTGTGCTTTAAAACGTCGCAAAGTGAGGATTAGGCCCCGCCTTCCTGTGCCGTCCCTCGTGCCCATCCACGCAGTGGATGTGGTTTTGATGCTCCGGTGGCCGTAAAAGACTATGGGACCTTTCAACGTACAATCTTAAAGTAAACAGCAAACTGTAATCTTCGCACAAGGTGACAAAAGAGTACAGCTCTAATACTGGGAACTTGAAATATTCCGAAATTGATGACTAGTAAACATGAAAACGTCCATAAATGACTCCATAATGCCTGTCTGAAAACGTTAATAAATGGCTCCGGGGTGCCTGTATGAAAACATCCATAAATTGTGTATTTGTATTTGTATTTCTTTTTATCACAACAGATTTCTCTGTGTGAAATTCGGGCTTCTCTCCGAAGGGAGAGCACGACGCTACACTACAGTGCCACCTTTTTTTTTTTTTTTTTTTTGTTGTTGTTGTTGTTGTTGTTTTTCAAGCATGCAGTTTATTTGTTTTTCCTATAATGAGTCCATGGTGCCTCTCTGAAAACGTCCATAAACGACTCTAGGGTGCCTGTCTGAAAACGTCCATAAATGACTCCATGATGATGGAGTTCCCCCGTCAGACCGACGGATGAGTAGGCAGGCAGGCTTATCTGTCAGTGTGTGTCCTCATATGGGAGAAGAGGCCGATTCTGGATGTGCAGCACTTCCCACAGGTGTTGCAAGGGAAAACGTCTCAGAAGCTGAGCCCTGGTTCCTTCGCTCACGCTTCTCCTTAATGGCCAGCGTTTTGTTTTCAAACGTCTTTTTGCCACTAGAGCAAAGCATCCTCCAGCGAGAGCAGTCAGGGGCATCAGTTTCCCAGGAAGCGATGTCTGTGTCACAGGCTTTGAGGGTTGTCTTCAAGGTGTCCTTAAAATGCATGTAGGGTCTTCCAAGTTCACAGTGTCCTTCATTCAGCTGGCCATACAAAAGTAACTTCGGGATCCTGTTGTCTGTCATGTGGACAACCTGTCCTGTCCAACGTGGATCAGCAGGCTTTCGATGCTGGGCAGGCCACTCCTCTCTAGGACCTGGAGGTTGGAGACCCTGTCTTGCCACTTTTTTGCCGAGGATCTTTTGTAGTGACTCCATGGTGCCTTTCTGAAAACGTCCATGAATGACTCCATAGTGCCTGTCTGAAAATATCTATAAATGACTCCACAATGCCTGTCTGAAAACGTCTATAATTGACTCAAGGGTGGTTGTCAGAAAACTTCCATGAATGACTCCAAGGAAACAGCTGTCATGACGACCAGCTCAAAAGACTGGAGGTGGACATAGCCATCCAGGTGGCAGAAACGAGCACACTGTCCTAAACATATTGTAAATCGAAACAAACTCGTATCATGTTCGGTTTATGTTATCTATTTAGTGTCGGAACGAAAATGCAACTAAAGTAAATTCATAATACTTGGGAAGGGTATGTAAACTTTCCTCACATACAGAATACACTTGTCAACATGTAGGGCATGTCAAGAGCAACACAACCTCCCCCTCCCTTCACCTCAAGTCCTCCAGGAGACGGGTATCTTTACAAATATTTATATACAAAAACCAACCAAAAAACCAACCATATTTTAAAAGATTCACACATTCATTCACACACTCATACCGACTATGAAGGGCAACAACACACAACACTCTGCACAACACATAACGGGAATACTCTTGTCCTTCATGAGTCCGTTACACTCCATTCCTAGCTCGGTCCAGGACACAGGCTGCTCCTCAGCGCTTTCTTCACAGCTTGTCTGCCCTCGATGGCGGCGCCATCAGCAGTTACATATTACAAATTTATACTCCATTATTCCAGCGTTGCAAAGAATCAAATCAAATTATGGCGCTTAGACCATCGCCGACCAATAAGGCCATCCCAAGGATTTCCCCACGTTAAGCATTAAAAAGAAAGTCTCAGTGGAAATCATTCTAATAATGATACGAAGATTAAGTAAAATCAAGTGCAAGCAAAATATTCTTTTCTCCCTGTCACAGTAGCAATGATATCATATACACTTTGACAAAAAGGAATCTTACTGCCAAGTTTAGAAACAGTATGATAATATAATAACATTGCGTTATTTAAAAGACCAGAAAGCAAAACGACCATCGAATGCACATACAAATACACTTATCCAAATCATTCCATCGACGCTATAACAATGAAATGAAATAAACACCAGAAATATTCTAAGTTGTTTTTTTTCCACTCTCACCTGAGCACTAGGGTCTCGGGGCCAAAGTTCTCTGTGAATGTAAACCGAAGGGCCTCACTGGTTCAGTGACAAACAAGTTGTGCCAGAGAGCATGCATCTACCTGAGCTCTCACCTGAAATCCGTATATGAAAAATAAAATTAATGTTCACTCGAGCGTCCCATGCGCCTCGTGCAACCACGCATTTTACAAAATTGCCTCTTTCAATTAAAGTGTAATGCCACACGAAAAAAACGTCTCCTTCGATGTGATGACTTTCATCACAATTTTCATTGGTTGAATATGCAGTTTTCTCCCTTATGATTACATGCTATACACAGTGGAGCAATGTAGATATGGCAAATTTCAATTGTACATCATATTGTGTGTGTGTGTCTCACGGTTGTTTGGTTGCTATGTGAATTGATCGTTTATCATGTATTGGGAAAAATGGCTTTCTGAACTTTCAACATCAAAGCACCCCGGGTGGTTTTTGTGATGATATCACCATTATCTGGATACTTCACACTCCGAAGAAATGCAAGTAAGAATTACATACGAACCATGTGGAAAGAAATAAATGTACCAGAGCGACATTCATTTATGGTCAGTCTCAAAGAGCTGTCACCATATAGAATGTACATAGCTTTGTATCAATGTCGCCAAGAATGTCAACGATATAACGACGGAACTTACATCTGGAATGTGAACAAGTGGGAACCCGAGTTTGCCCAGATGTACTATTTTAATGACACGCGATTCATTGCTTCTTTTCAGAGCGATACATGTATCAAAAAAGGCAACACACCATGTTTTCAGTTTTTTCTTTCATTTTTCCCTCAAAGTAAAGTACCACACAGGCTACCCAGTGGTTTGTGGAACTGTTCAGTGAAGCACTATTCCATCTTTCAGCACAACATGGATTGTAACCTAAAGACAGAGTGTGAAGATGGACGGGATGAAACAGGACACTGTCCCTTCAGCAGTGCTGACTGTCAGGGGATGGTGGCCTTTTGTAATCGTTGTTATGAAATTGTGAAACTGGAAACAAGTAAAGATAAAAAAGATCCAATCAGAATAGGAACTGAGTATTGTAATTTGCATGGTGGTCAACCAAAACTTCCTACATGTCAGCATGATCCATACCACGCCATTACCGATAAAGCAAAGAGGTACTGGAGTAGTTTGAGGTATTTTACCATGCCTTTGTTTTCAAATAATGGTGAGTTTCCTGAAATATATAGACACAGTGTATACACAGAAGATAGAACCGTTTTTCATCATTTATTTGAATGTTCTTATACTGACCGTCATGGTGATTTGATTGATTGCATCTCATTTAATTTTCAAGATATGTCTTTTGGTTATATTTCTTGTTCCCATTATCTTGGTTTTTGGGTGTCTTGTGAAATAAAACTTAACACAACTACTGACAGATCTCGTGATCCAACGGGAATTTCTGTTGCCAGCACACAACTGTCACTGTCAAAGGGATGGTATTCTGTGACAGAATGTCGAGATGGTCCTGTGAAGCACAAGGTTCTTTCTTGTGGCTTCAACAACAGTGAAGTGTGTGGTCAACAGTATGCATCTCTTTGCCATCTTTCTAACCAGTCGTCACACATAACGTTGTTAAATTACACAGATCTCTACTTCACTTTGATCCACATTTTTATGTGCAGTGGAGACATAACCACTCTATCATATTCCCTGGTATGTGACTTCACATCTGACTGTCCAGATTCAAGTGATGAATCATTCTGTAAGTATCCCCTTTGTATCAACACAGATTTCACCTGTACAAATGGTCAGTGTGTGTCCTATGACAACGTGTGTGATCAAATGTGCCACTGTCAGGATGAATCCGATGAAAAGAGTTGTTCTGCTTTCAAAGCGATGAACGTTTTGTGGAGACGAATTCCATCTCCTGTTCTTGTCAATTTCAATGGAGTTTCACAGTTCATCTCAGTGCAAATGAACTCTAATGAGTCTTGTCCAGATAGTCACTATCGTTGTCCTGGAAAATTCAACGACTGTCTGCCTGTTTACACACGATGCAATGAAATGCATGACTGTATAGAGCGTGGTGATGAAGAGGGATGTGCTGAGATTACGTGTCCTGGACTTCTCCGATGTCGACTTTCCATGATATGTGTACATAGTGACCACGTGTGTGATGGCTGGCCTCACTGCCCAATGCGTGACGATGAATTATGGTGCAATGTTACCTGTCCTGTAGGCTGTCTCTGTCAGGTTCACACCTTTCTCTGTGTCCAGCCTTTCCATGCACCACTCTTCCCTCAGATCCGTTCTTTGGATGCCACAGGTTCAGGTCTGACACTATCTGATGTGAATAGCAACGTCTATCTTATCCACCTGGTTCTTGTCAAGTGTTCTCTGTTCACGATGCCTGAAATGAGGTTGATGAATTTGAGATCGCTTAACCTCAGTGACAACAAACTGCAGTATGTCAACATGACTTCACTTCTTAAACTAGAAAATATGCAGTCATTGTCTTTATCCAGCAACCCTATCACGTCACTCCATGCTGATCCTTCTGTCATTAAACATCGTGCTCTCATAATTATAGATCTTTCACACACAGCACTGAGAGTACTTGATTTAAGTGTGTTTACTCCGTTTGTTCGCTTACAAAAACTGAATTTAACATTCACTTCTGTTCACACTGTAAGTCCTGGTGGTTTCCAGTACACTCCACAACTGACTGAGCTCTACATGGAAGGTAGTCATGTTAAAACGTTTCCACCTGACATTTTCAAAGAGCTGTCCCATCTACAGTTCATTTCAGCTCAGAACTATAAACTTTGCTGTAAAGAAACACTCCCTGACGACTTTGATGCTTCATCTTGTTATGCCCCAAAAGATGAAGTTTCATCGTGTGAAGATCTACTGCAGTCATGGACTTACCGTGGATTTCTGTGGCTGATCACCTGTCTGGCAGTGTCTGGTAACGTCTTCTGTTTCTGTGCTCGTTTGTTTGCAAGGAGCATGACCTCTTCCAGTGGCTTTAGTGTGTTTGTCACCAACCTTACTATGGCTGACTTTCTGATGGGTGTTTACATGGCTGTGATAGGAGTGGCTGATGAACAGTTTCGTGGCAGATATCTCCATTATGATGACACATGGAAAAGCAGTGTGGCCTGTAAAGTGGCTGGTTTCCTGTCTCTGTTGTCCAGTGAGGTATCAGCTCTGATAATCTGCCTGATCACTTTAGATCGTTTTACTGTCCTCTGCTTTCCATTCAGCACCTGGAGGTTTGAGCGAATATCAGCAACAATGGTATGTCTGTTGATCTGGCTGGTTGGCTGGTTTCTTGCCTTGTTGCCTTTACTTCCAGTGACATCACACTGGGAATTTTACAGTCAGACAGGTATTTGTATTCCACTGCCAGTGACGAAACAAAACTTTAAAGGAAAATTTTATTCTTTTGGTGTCATAATTGTTCTCAATTTCATTCTGTTTTTATTAATCTCCATCGGCCAAGCATCTATCTACTGGTGCATACAGAGCAATGCTCTGAAAACTAACTCTACTAAAGTGTCACGAGATATTACAATAGCTCAGCGGTTGATTACTATCGCAGTAACAGATTTTATGTGCTGGTTTCCTATCGGACTGTGTGGCATGTTGGCATTGGCTGGTATTCCCATCCCTGGAGAAATGAATGTTGCTTTTGCAATATTCATACTACCTTTAAACTCTGCTATCAATCCCTTTATGTACACATTAAATACTGTCGCAGAAAAATGGAAAAAGTCCAAAGAAACTAAACTTTTGACATGGCTGGAATCTCACACCAACTTGCATGAGATCAAATAGATTTGGTTTATTCTAGTTCAATCTTTGACGATTGTAAAGAGGTTACCATTAATATTGTCATACGATTCTTCGTTTTCACTGAGATAAACAGAACATGTGTACTCTTTCTCTCCCTCCCTCTTTCCAATCATCACCCCCCTCCCCTTCCCCCCACCCTTCCGTGAAAACAGTGACATCGACACGATGTGTATTCTTGTGATCTACATCAGATGATTCAGGCCACCATCAGGAACCTGGTATGTCATTTGTGTCTGAATGAACGGCTTAATCTGTGAGTGATTATTGAAAGGCCATGCTGAAAATGGATAGCTGGTCAGTTCGTGGGGTTTTATTTTACCCTGGTGGACAAGTGCAGACATCGTATGACATGTCTGACTGTGTTGTAGGAGCAACGAATATTGGAATGTGCGGGTGTGCATGTGTGTGCGTGTGTGTGTGTGTGTGTGTGTGTGTGTGTGTGTGTGTGTGTGTGTGTGTGTGTGTTGAGGCGGGAGGGGATAGGGGGGTGGCGGGTATGACCGTATATATATATATATATATATATATATATATATATATATATATATATATATATGTGTGTGTGTG
>NC_134903.1:18146284-18151284 GCF_041734735.1 Babylonia areolata
GTGTGTGTGTGTGTGTGTTTGTGTGTGTGTGTGTGTGTGTGTGTGTGTGTTTGTGTTTGTGTGTGTGTGTTTGTGTTTGTGTGTGTGTGTGTGTGTGTGTGTGTGTGTATGCGTGTGTGTTTGTGTGTGTATGTGTGTGTGTGTGTGTGTGTGTGCGTGTGCGTGATATATATATATATATATATATATATATATATATATATATATATATATGTCAATCGTGTCCTTGTATAAGTTTTCTTCAGTTTAATGTCTATTCACTATAAGTGTTGTATAAGTGTTTGTGCCTGTGTGCAAATGTATTTCTCTCTCTTCCCCACTCTCACTCTCTCTCTCTCTCTCTCTCTCTTTCCCTTTCCCCCAACGTTCTCACTCCCTCCACCCACCCACCCCCCACACTCATCACCCAGTCATCACGAGCACTCCCCTCACAACAGCCTCTCCTTCAAACCTCACATCACATCAAAATCCACAGCACCAGCAGTGACCCAGCAAACCCATGACCACAATCAGTCACAGTGCCACGCCGCATGACAGCTTTGCTGATGACACTCAACTTCATCTGTTACTGAAACTGGTGAGCTGATGTCTCAGACAAGGGAGTGCAGTGCGGACCTAAAGGACTGGTTGTCTCTCCCTAACCTTGCAACTAAATCAAGATAAGACGAACTATGATTGCCTGTCAAAATAAACAAACAAAAAAACCCCCAAACAATCCATCTTGGTTTGATTCATTTACTTGTCTCTTTCTTCCAACATCACATTTCAAGCATCTGTAAAATTGTCAGTCTGGTGCTGCATAAGGATCAGTTTATTTTGTCACTATCTCACAACTAATTGCAACCTAAAACACTTGTGTTCACTTTCGTTCTCTCAATAACGGATAACTGCAATCCTCTTTTGACTGGCCTTCCCAAACATCCGTGAGACAGACTTCTTCTTCTTCTCTTCTTCTGCGTTCCCCGTGATCATGGTCTCAGACTTGCAGTCCTATGCTGGAAATGAAGGTGGTGGTCTTGATGAGGTCTTCTTTGGTGCCCCAGAGCTTCTCTGCCAGTGTGGCTCCATAGGGCCACTGCTGCGTCCGTGCATCTTGATACAGGGGGGCAGGACTGCAGGATGTGCTCCGGGGTTTGTGGGCCTGTCTTACACGGGCAGTCAGGAGTGTGTGACAGCTTCATTCGGTACATGTGGTCTCGCAGGCGGCAGTGCCCCGTGCGTAGTCGGAATATGATTGTCTGCTGGAATCGCTGCAGGTGAGGCATCTGGTCATCAGGTGGATGGCTATGTTGTTGCTGGAATGTGTTTTTGAATTTTCATTTGACCAGAGTTTTTGCCCCCCCTGTACTTCAACAAATCCAGAATAGAACTGCCAGACTCACTTGCAGAGCTTCTAAACTTGACCCACGTTTCTCCTCCCCTTCAGTCTCTCCACTGGTTGCCTGTTTCAGATCGAATAGACAACAAAGCTGTCCACTCTGACTTTTTCCTGCAGTCACTGGCACTGGATCAGATTTTTTTTCCTGTACTCTCCCCCCCTCCCCCACACACACATAGTCCATACGCGAAGGAGGTTCAGGCACGAGCAGGTCTGCACATAATTATGTTGACCTGGAAGATCTGAAAAATCTCCACCCTTTACCCACCAGGCGCCGTCACTGAGATTCGAACCCGGGACCCTCAGATTGAAAGTCCAACACATTAACCACTCAGCTATTGCGCCAGTCTAACTGGTTTTAAAATTGGCTGATAGTGGGTGTGGGATTCCATGTCAATATCAGGAATTAAAAAAAAAAAAAAAAAAAAAAAGCCTGCAGAATAGACATACAAGCAACCGCAGTTGCGTACAAGAACGTTAGTTAGAAACCAAAGAAAAAACATTATGAACAAGGTTGCTACAGGAAGTGGTTATTGCATTTTTGACTCACTTGTGTAAACAAAGTGAGTCTATGTTTTAACCCGGTGTTCGGTTGTCCGTGTGTGTGTGTGTGTGTGTGTGTGTGTGTGTGTGTGTGTGTCCGTTGCCAGTTGACACCACATTAGGCATAAAAATAGGAAAAATTCAGTTCTTTCCAGTCATCTTGTTTAAAACAATATTGCACCTCTGGGATGGGCACAAAAAAAAAGAAAGAAAAAAAAAAGAAGCCTAATTATATGCAAACTGCATTTACTGTTTTTGTTTTTTTTTATTCTCTAGACTTGGCACTTTGATCTGATATTCTGACCCAACAACAAGAGCAGTCATTATTATCATTTTTGGTTCAAACAGGAACTTCTTTTGCTAAGCATGGAAGTTTTATTTATTTTGCAAACGTTTGGTGCAGATAGTAAAAAAGGGAAATTACTCTGTTAATTAATGCTAGGGGACTTAATTTGCTTTAAACTGATATTTCTCATCTTAAACATTACATTTTGAAATTATACTCAATACATAAAAAGATTGGATTTAAAAAAAAATTAAGTGTATCACAAGTGAGTCTTGAAGGCCTTGCCTCTCTTGTTTTTTTTTTTTAATTTCATGTGTGTATCTCTGTGTCTGCCTCTGCCTGTCTGTCTTTCTCTCTCTGTCTCTCAGGCTGTGTCTCTATCTCTGTGTGTCTGTCTGTCTGTCTCCGTCTCTGTCTGTCTGTCTGCCTCTCTGTCTGTGCCTCTCTCTATCTCTGTCTGTCTGTAGTTGTGTCTATGTTTGTCTGTCTGTCCGATTGTCTGTCTGTCTTTCTGATTGAAAACTGAACTCTGAAATGTTTAATGTCATCAGCTGTAAAGCCACGTTAAACATTTCAGTGTTCAGTGTGTCTGTCTGACTCTCTGTCTTTTTGTCTTTCTGTCTCTGTCCCTGTCTCTGTCTCTGTCTGTCTCTCTTTCTTTCCATATTTTTGTATCTACCTCACACACTTCTGTCATCTATATCCCCCCCTCTCTCTCTGTCTCTCTCTGTCTCTCTCTGTCTCTCTCTCTGTCTCTCTCTCTCTCTCTCTCTCTCTCTCTCTCTCTCTCTCTCTCTCTCTTCCACTTCTTCTATCTTTCTCTGTGCTGCACAGCTTTTGCTATTACAAACACTTCATCGACAAGTCATGTTCCATTGCGAACATTTGCTTCTTCATCAGTCATTCAATAAAGAGACCCCAAAATAGGACATGCAGGCATATCAGCTGACCGATCTCTGTGTCTCTGTTTGGCTGTCCGCCTTGGGAGGAAGGTGGCAGAATGGTTAAGACGCTCAGCTGCCATGACAGAGAATCCGTGAGGGTGTGGGTTCGAATCCTCCTCTCGCCCTTTCTCCCAAGTTTGACTGGAAAAGCAAACGGAGCGTCTAGTCTTTCGGATGAGACGATAAACCGAGGTCCCGTGTGCAGCACGCACTTGGCGCACTGAAAAAAGAACCCATGACAACGAGAGTGTTGTGCTCTGCCCAAATTATGTAAAAAGAAATCCTCTCTAATAGTTGCACAAATATATACGCATGCCTGACAAGCGCGTAGCGTTACGCTGCTGGTAAGGCATCTGCCTGGCAGTTGTGGTGTAGCGTATATGGATTTGTCCGGACGCAGTGACGCCTCTTTGAGAAACTGAAACTGTCCGCCCGCCTGTCTGTTTCTAAGTCTGTTTGTTTGTCCGTCTGTTTCTCTCTGTGTCTCTCTGTCCTGTCTCTGTTTCTGTCTGTCTGACTGTTGGTTGATTGGTCTGTCTGGGCTGTGTGTGGGTTCGAAAGGTAAAGTCTGGGATCTATCTTCACGGGTGTGTCTTTTGGAGTGTTGCTCCACATTTCCTGATCGACTCGGCAAGGTGTCTGCAATCTCTCAGCCTGGATCACGCTGGGATGTGTTATGGTAGTGCAGCCTTGTCAAATAGTCCCCAATCGAAAATGCCCCCCCACCCCCACCCTCTCCCACGACCCCCAGCCCCCAGCCCCCACCCACCCCTACACACACCAGCATCTTAATCACCCCCATCATCATTTACCAGCATCAAAAATTTAATATAGAAATGAAAATATCCTAATTTGTGGGACACTATGAAAATGTTAGTAAGAAAATAGAAATAAGAAAAAAAAAAACATATTTCACAGCACAGCACAGTGCAGAACACAATATATCTGACTGAATGCTGTTAAGCTCGTCTGCATTACGCTGAACTCTTCCCAGCTCAACTCGGTTCAGAGCATAGCACGGCGCAATAACCGAGTTGCAAAAGCGTTGAACTTTCAATGGGGTGGGGGGCGGGGGGGGGGGGGGGGGGGGGGGGGGGGGGGGGGTCCCGGGTTCGAATCTCGGTACCAGCGCCTGGTGGGTAAAGGGTGGAGATTTTTCAGATCTCCCAGGTCAACATATATGCAAATATTATGTGCAGACCTGCTAGTGCCTGAACTCCCTTCGTGTGCATAAGCACGCTGAAGATCAAATACGCACGTTCAAGATCCTGTATTCCATGTCAGCATTCGGTGGGTTATGGAAACAAGAACATATCCACCATGCACAGCCCCGGAAACGAAGTATAGCTGCCTACATGGCGGGGTAAATAAAGAAAACCGTCATACATGTAAAATGTTACATGTCTGTCTGAGTGTGTATGTATGCGTGTCTGGAATCTATTTGAATGACAATGATGTGTGAGGAGGAAGGTGGCAGAATGGTTAAGACGCTCAGCTGCCAATACAGAGAGTCCGTGAGGGTGTGGGTTCGAATCCCGCTCTCGCCCTTTCTCCTAAGTTTGACTGGAAAATCAAACTGGGCGTCTCGTCTTTCGGATGAGACGATAAACCGAGGTCCCGTGTGCAGCACGCACTTGGCGCACTGAAAAAGAACCCATGGCAACGAGAGTGTTGTCCTCTGGCGAAATTACGTAAAATGAAATCCACTTTCATAGATACACAAATATGTAAGCATGCACTCAAGGCCTGACTAAGCGCGTTGGGTTATGCTGCTGGTCAGGCATCTGCTCAACAGATGTGGTGTAGCGTGTATGGATTTGTCCGAACGCAGTGACGCCTCCTTGAGAAA
>NC_134903.1:18158784-18163784 GCF_041734735.1 Babylonia areolata
TGTCTGTCTCTGTCTCTGTCTGTTTCTGTCTGTCTCTGTCTCTCTGTCTCTGTCTGTCTGTCTGTCTCTGTCTCTGTCTCTGTCTCTCTCTCTGTCTCTCTGTCTCTCTCTCTCTCTCTCTCTCTCTCTCTCTCTCTCTCTCTCTCTCTCTCTCTCTCTCTCTCCTAAGCTGTTCTGGTCAATATTAAGATCAGTTAACCGGAAAGCAGTGGTTTATAATGACATTAGCTCCGAACAGTGGCATAACCACTTTTCTAACGTCTTTAATTATAATACAGCTGTTAATAGTTCTGACCAGAAAGAAGTAATGACGGAAGAAGCGGTAGATGTGGAGGAAGAACCTCTATGCAATGACCCAGTTTCAGAACAGGAAACAGGAACAGGAAATCATAACGAGTATAAAAAAAACACCCTGAAATCGGGTAAAAGTGCCGGCCCAGATTATATTATCGGCGAAATGCTAAAAAATGCAAACAGTAATGTTATAAAATTCCTAGTTACCCTTTTTAACAAATTATTTGAAAGTGGAACATTTCCGTTGGACTGGGCAAAATCCATTATTGTGCCTATACATAAAAGGGGAGACACAAACAACCCGGAAAATTACAGAGTAGCCCTGACAAGTATAATTAGTAAAGTATATACACACATCTTAAATCGAAGATTCAAAAATTGGACAGAATCAGAGGAACAGGCGGGCTTTAGAACAGGTTACAGTGCTGTCGACCGTATTTTATTATATTTACTTTATACGCTTTAGTCCAAAAGCATCTTTTACGTTAGACTAAGCTATACGTAGCATTCGTAGACTTCAAAAAAGCCTTTGATTCTGTGAACAGAAACATCCTGTGCAGTACTCTAAGAAGGAGCGGAGTACATGGAAAGTTTTTCCTGGCTGTTAAAAGCATCTACGATTCTGTACTTGTATGTGTTCGTGACAAGGGTATTTATTCAGACTTTTTTCAGCATCCAAGAGGGGTTAAACAAGGTTGCATGCTAAACCCACAGCTGTTTTCCTTTTTCATCAATGAATTGACAGTGGAGTTATCAAAGAAGGGTAGACATGGAATACAAATGATACCTGGCGCAGCAGAATTGATCTTAATGCTATTTGCTGATGATGCTGTTCTCTTATCTGACACACCCATAGGTTTACAATACCAATTAAATGCACTTAAGCAAGAAACAGACAGACTACAACTAACAGTAAATCTCGATACGACCAATATTATAGTTTTCCGCAAAGGAGGTCATCTTTCGACTCGTGAAAAATGGTGCTATGGTGATAGGGAAATAAAAGTAACCAATTCATATAGATATTTAGCAATGTTATTCACAACAAAGTTGAGTTTGACGTCTGCGTGGGATGAAGCAAATAGAAAAGAGAAAAAAAATGTAACCCAAATTATAAAATAACTCAGGAGACTACAGCTGACTGATGCACAGCTTTTCTCGAAACTTTTCGACACACAAATTGAACCATACTTGAACTGTGACGCGGAAATATGGGGACTCATGCCAAATAACCAAATGGAAAAGATACATACATTTGCAACGAAGCGTTTCGTTGGTATCCCATTACACTCATCAAACACTATAATGTATGGCGAAACCAGCAGGTACCCATTGCATATTAGATCAATTGTAAAATGCATAACATATTGGCTCAAACTAACAAGACTGCCAACATCACGACTGTGTAGACAAGCATACGAGATCGCTGCCACTGCAAGAGGAAAAGGGCAAACAGAACTGGGTATTCCACATCAAGAAAACGCTAACGGAACATGGATTCGGTCTTGTTTGGATGTGCCAAGGAGTAGGGCACGAGAGCGGCTTTGTATCTGAATTTAAAGATAGACTTATAGCATGTTACAAACAAAACTGGCACGGAGAAATTGAGACCAACGATATGCATCAATGATTTTATTCATTTAACTCAATATTTCAAACAGAGATGTATATTAAGATTATAACAAATAAATGGCATAAAATATGCTTTGCGAAGCTCAGATTGAGAGCACTTGGACTGAATGCCAACAGAAGATGGTTCGATGCAGACGTAGCAACATCTCCTTGCACAATGTGTGGCGAAAGCCCAGAAGATGAAAATCATTTTATATTTAACTGCAAAAGATATAATGAATTATGAAAAAACTGTACCATTTTCAATACAGCTCAAGCGCAGAGAAACGATTTGTTCGGCATACTGATGACAGAAAATGAAGATATGATACTTTTACTTGCAAAATATGTATCTGAGGCAGTAGATATACGGAAAACGTCCATCATCGGTCCAAATACTCGTTAATCAATTAAGAATTAGTATGGGTTCTATGAGGAAAAAAGCATAGACAAAAAGGAAGGGCTACATTTGGATGGTCAATCTCGACATTGTAATTATTTGATGTGTTCGTATTGATATGATGGGTTTTGATATTACATGCGTACATATTTATTATATGATCTATATGTAATTTAGTAAATGTTTGTATTGATATGATGTGTATCGATGTTACATGCGGAAATATTTATTGTATGATTTATCTCTACTTTGTTTTCTGTGTACTGTCCAAACCTTGGAGACGAACAACTGGAAAAAAGGCAAATTACCCCCTGTCATATGTACTTTTTTTAAGCTAATGACAAAGTGCCAAAGTGTCGCAAATCTCTTATAAGTTTATGTTGCTCCAATTCTGTTTTGTTTTTGGCTTTTTGTTGTTGTTTCTTTGGGGTGTTTTTTCTTTGGGGTGTTTTTTCTTTGGGGTGTTGTTTCTTTGGGGTGTTTTTTCTTTGTTTGTTGGTTAGTTCTTTTTCCCTTTTAGTTCCTTTTTTTTTTTTTTTTTTTTTTGCACCATTTTGTTTTGATTTGTACCTACTATGTCACCAGAGCTTTTCAGCTAATGACATTAAACATTTCAGTGTTCAGTGTTCAGTGTTCTCTCTCTCTCTCTCTCTCTCTCTCTCTCTCTGTGTGTGTGTGTGTGTGTGTGTGTGTGTGTGTGTGTGTGTGTGTGTGTGTGTGTGTGTGTGTGTGTTCGTGCGCGCATCCTCGCCCGTTTCCATCTCTATTTTCACAGGCAATTAGCTGTGACACAAAACGCTTTATGTCCATGTTTTCCAGGTTCACTGGGGACACATTTTCAAAGCAGGACAACAGGATGTGTCGATCGTGTCTGGCCACAATGGCCTTTCAGGTGTGAATGTCCCTTGTTCTCCCTGTTTGTCTTCTTGTTTTTGTATGTTCTTCTTCTTCGTCTTGTCCTTGTCATTCTTGTTACAGTTCTTCTTCTTCTTCTTCTTCTTCTTCTTCTTCTTCTTCTTCTTCTTCTTCTTCTTCTCCGTCTTGTCCTTGTCATTCTTGTTACAGTTCTTCTTCTTCTTCTTCTTCTTCTTCTTCTTCTTCTTCTTCTTCTTCTTCTTCTTCTTCTTCTTCTTCTTCTTCTTCTCCGTCTTGTCCTTGTCATTCTTGTTACAGTTCTTCTTCTTCTTCTTCTTCTTCTTCTTCTTCTTCTTCTTCTTCTTCTTCTTCTTCTTCTTCTTCTTCTTCTGCTGCTGCTGCTGCTGCTGCTGCTGCTGCTGCTTCTCCTCGTCCTCCTTCTTCTTCTTCTGCTTCGTCTTCTTCGTCTATTTTTTTTTTTTTTTTACAATGTAAAAACACAGGCATCGTTTATAAACCACTGAAAACTGTTTTGGGGTCCTTGCTATTTTCAGCTGAAACATCGACTTTTCAAACCGTGTTTGTTCTTATTGTTGGTCTTTTCTTTTTCTTTTTTCTTTTTTTTTTCTTTTTTTTTTTTTTTTACAATTAAAAAAAAATAACAATACATGTTTCATTGACTCATTTGTGTAAACAAAGTGAGTATGTTTTTTTTGTAATCTATTTTCGGTTGTTGCTTTTTTTTTTTTTTTTTTTTTAATCTGAAACGTCGATTTTTCAAAAGCATTTCTAAATCTGTTCTTGATCTTGTTCGTCTTGTTGTTGTTGTTGTTGTTGTTGTTGTTGTTGTTGTTGTTCTTCTTCTTCTTCTTCTTCTTTTCATATTATTGTTAATAGTATTATCATTATTGTTATTATGATAACGGTTATTATCATCAGTATTATTATCATTATTCCTCCTCCTCCTCCTCCTCCTCCCCTTCTGCTTTTTCTTCTTCTTTGCCTTGTGTAATTTGAATACAAAGATAGCTCAGCTATTCATGATACGATCAATGAATGATACCCTATTGCTATTCATCTATTCATTCATTCAATCATTTATTTGTTTGTTTGTTTGTTTGTTATTATTATTATTTACATTACATTGAGAAAACCATCCTGCAAGGGACTGTGGAGGGAGGGCGCAGACGGGGGCGGCAGAGGAAGAGCTGGTCCGACAACGTCAAGGAATGGACCAAAATGACGATGCCTGATCTCCTCACGACAGCTGCCAACAGAACGGCGTGGCGAGCTATGACATCTTCCTCATGTCCCCCCCACGACCCCAGCGGTCGAGGGAATGAGTGAGTGAGTGAGTGAGAGAGAGAGAGAGAGGAGAGAACAGATGGACAGAGAGAGAGAGCGAGTGTTGGATGATGATCTCACAATCATGCGTTTACGTTGTGGCAAAAAAAAGACAGCCAATCAGTTTCGTTGTAATACCTGCTGTATCGGTATGCAGACGGAAGTAAATGGCAAGAGTTCTCTCTCTTCCCGAACTGCAAATGGTGTGCAGGTAGGGTAGGATTGCGTCGCGGTGTAAAATCACCTTCATCCTCCATCATGCATAGTCAGAACTGCGCAACAGCGAGAAAGAGATAGCTCAGGTGTTCATGATACGACCCGTGAATAACATCCTGTCTCGAACACAGTCCTTTCCCCGGAGATGCATTTCTGGACTGCGACGTTGTACCGCCTGTCCTCAGAACTGAATATGACAGCGTAACAGACACGTGAGTGCCATGTTCATGTGATGCTATTTTCCCACAAGAGCTGGATTTGTCACGTTCATGTGATGGTA
>NC_134903.1:18176284-18181284 GCF_041734735.1 Babylonia areolata
CAGATGGAGATTACAGTTTGTGAAGGACTGTCACCTCACTGAGATCAGATGGAGATTACAGTCTGTTGAAGGACAGTCACCTCACTGAGATCAGATGGAGATTAGTTTGTGGACTGTCACCTCACTGTGATCAGGTGGAGATTACAGTCAGTGAAGGACAGTCACCTCACTGAGATCAGATGGAGATTACAGTTTGTGAAGGACTGTCACCTCACTGAGATCAGATGGAGATTACAGTTTGTGAAGGACTGTCACCTCACTGAGATCAGATGGAGATTACAGTTTGTGAAGGACTGTCACCTCACTGTGATCAGGTGGAGATCACAGTCAGGCTGGCAGTCACCATTCTGTATCTGGACTTGTGCATCCTGGGCTGGCCTTCCTTTCGTTCAACAAAAACCAACCACACCACTCAAAAGAGCACAGGAAGTATCAATTACACAACCAGCCGCCGTGGCGAAATGGTTAGCGTCGCGGACTGACGGCTGGGAGGACGCGGGTTCGAGTCCCAGCGGAGGTGGGGTTTTCGGCCCGTGGCCGGCTCTTACCCAGAGTTGGGTGTGCTGTGGGCTTAAATGAGAAGCTGGGACCACACAGTCGAGTGTCATCCACTTCGAGGATGCGTCTTCGGGTGTGTTGCTCTAATTACCTGACCAACTCTGCAAGTGTCTGTATCTCTCGGGCCTGGTTAACGCCGGGATATAATTATGACAGGAAGCGTAGAGAACAGCCTTGTCACGCAGTCCCAAACCAAAATGGACCTTTTTGTGTTTTTTTTTTTTTTTTTTTTTTTTTTTTTGTTTGTTTGTTTGTTGTTGATTTTTTTGGGGTTTTTTTGTTTGTTTGTTTGTTGTTTTTTGGGGGGAGCTCAGTTCGTGCTTGTGGCACATGAAAAGTATGCATCGCAAAGAACCATAGTCTTAGTCAAGTTACTTGTAGAGTTATAAGATAGAATGTGTGCGAACACGCGCACGTGTGTGTGTGTGTGTGTGTGTGTGTGTGTGTGTGTGTGTGTGTGTGCGTGTGTGAGTGCGTGCGTGCGCGCGCGTGTGTGAGAGAGAGAGAGAGAGAGAGAGTATGCCTAAGGGCATGTCTATACACCAAAAAACTCATGAAGCGTTGTTAGATGATTTATTCATTATCTTATATAAGGAACGATGAAACTGTGAATGCTATGCCATTGTCTCTTGTACGCGCCACACCGAACTAACAGAGACGCACATACAGTGGAGTGATGGCCTAGAGGTAACGCGTCCGCCTAGGAAGCGAGAGAATCTGAGCGCGCTGGTTCGAATCACGGCTCAGCCGCCGATATTTTCTCCTCCTCCACTAGACCTTGAGTGGTGGCCTGGACGCTAGTCATCATTCGGATGAGACGATAAACCGAGGTCCCGTGTGCAGCACGCACTTAGCGCACGTAAAAGAACCCACGGCAACAAAAGGGTTGTTCCTGGCAAAATTCTGTAGAAAAATCCACGTCAATAGGAAAAACAAATAAAACTGCACGCAGGAAAAATACCAAAAAAATGGGTGGCCCTGTAGTATAGCGACGCGCTCTCCCTGGGGAGAGCAGCCCGAATTTCACACACAGAAATCTGTTGTGATAAAAAGAAATACAAAATACAAAATACAAATAGATCATTGAAAAAACCCAGACATTTCGTCACAATCACTTAACATTAAAACGTACAAAAGTGTGTCCATGATTTAGCTATCACACAGACACTTCGTCACAATCACTTGACATTAAAACGTACTAAAGTGTGTCCATGATTTAGCTATCACACAGACATTTCGTCACAATCACTTGACATTAAAACGTACAAAAGTGTGTCCATGATTTAGCTACCACGCAGACACTTCGTCACAATCACTTGACATTTAAACGTACAAAAGTGTGTCCATGATTTAGCTATCACACAGACACTTCGTCACAATCACTTGACATTAAAACGTACAAAAGTGTGTCCATGATCTAGCTACCACGCAGACACTTCGTCACAATCACTTGACATTAAAACGTACAAAAGTGTGTCCATGATTTAGCTATCACACAGACACTTCGTCACAATCACTTGACCATTAAAACGTACAAAAGTCTGTCCATGATTTAGCTATCATACAGACAATGGTATCTGGAGACCTGAATTATGCTTCCTGGATTTAACTCTCTCCATACGAACGGCGAAAGAGACGACGTTAACAGCGTTTCACCCCAATTACCATCATCAAAATATTGCAAGCGGGAGGCTCTTATACTGAAGAGGTGAATGTTGACAAAGAATACCACAATTCTGACGACGGAAGCTAAAGGTTGGGTCATTGAGACACCCACTGGACATCCGAGGGGTCTGTGTAGAGGAGAAGAGAGGACTGGCCGTACTGAGTGAGTTAAAAAAAAAAAAAGTATCAATTACACGTCAGACTCACGCCATACGGATCTCGTTTCAACAGCCAAGGGGTTAGCGTGTGAGGGTCCTGGGTTCGATCCTGGAATCGCCGCCTGGTGAATGGATGTTCCTCCCAGGTTTAGGTACGTGGCAGACCAGCTACAGAGAGACAGAATGACAAACAAACAAACTGAGAAACAGAGAACCAGACAGCGAGACAGGCACAAAGAGAGAGAGAGAGAGAGAGAGAGAGAGAGAGAGAGAGAGAGAGAGAGAGAGAGAGAGACAGACAGACAGACAGACAGAACGACGTAAAGGCAGAAAGAGAGACCAACAAACAGGCAGACGGACAGAGAGTCAGTCGGACAGACAGACAGACAGACAGACAGGAAAGAAGGTTGGGGGGTACAAAGGAAGAGAAGTTCAGAATACTAATAAACAAAGAAGACATTCATTCAGGCTCCTTGAGGTCATCTTTTCAATTCAATCCTTCCTCTCTCTCTTTGCCTCTCTGTCTTTATCTCTGTCTCTGTCTGCCTGTCTGTCTGTCTGTCTGTCTGTCTGTCTGTCTCTCTCTCTCTCTCTCTCTCTCTCTCTCTCTCTCTCTCTCTCTCTCACACACACACACACACACACACACACACACACACACACACACACACACAGTCTCTCTCATATTCACCTTCTCTGTCTGTCTGTCTGTCTGTCTGTTTCTCTCTCTCTGTGCCTTTGTCTGTCTGTCTGTCTGTGTGTCTCTGCCTGTGTGTGTGTGTGTGTGTGTGTGTGTGTGTGTGTGTGTGTGTGTGTGTGTGTGTGTGCCTCTGTGTCTGTCTGTCTGTCTCTGTCTGTCTGTCTCTCTGTCTCTGTCTGTCTGTCTCTGTGTGCCTCTGTCTCTCTGTCTGTCTGTCTGTCTGTTTTCTCTATGCCTCTGTCTCTCTGTCTCTGTCTCTCTCTGTGCATCTGTCTCTGTCTCTCTGTCTGTCTGTCTCTGTCTCTGCCTCTCTCTCCTTGTGCCTCTGTCTGTCTTTCTGTCTGTCTGTCTCTCTGTCTGCGCCTCTGTCTCTCTCTGTCTGTCTGTCTGTCTGTCTGCCTCCCCCCCTCTCTCTCTCTCTCTATCTCTCTGTGTGCCTCTGTCTCTATGTCTGTCTATCTCTCTCTCTCTCTCTGTCTCTCTCTCTCTCTCTACCTCTGTCTCTCTGTCTTCGCCACATCGTCTTTCTCTCTCTCTCTCTCTCAAAATCTCTCTCTTTCTCCTTTCTCTCTATCTTTCTTTCACATCGTCTCTACAACAACAACAAAAAAAAAAAAAAAAAAAACCTCTTGTTCTGTCCCCCAATATCCAAACACCTCTTCGGATTTGTCAAAAAGTCTAAAGACGCGTGTTTACTTTTTATCGTTTGCCTTGCAGAGAAGGGAAAAAGGGGTGTGGGGGTGGGGGAGGGGGGGGGGGGAATGGATGGTCAAGAAAGAGACACAGAGAGAAAAAGGGGAATTGGGAGAAAAGGAGGGAGAGAAGGAGGTGGGGGTAGACAAACAGACAGACAGACAGACAGACAGACAGACCAGAAGCGTCAGAGAGAGGAAACGACTTGTTTACCATGGAGACGCCCATCTCCGTGCTGTTTCTGCCAAATGCAACGCTGAATTTAGAACCCGCGGGGAGAGAATAAATATTGACCAATGATCATAAAGAAACGCCTTCACTGCATTCAGTCTGTCTTTGTTCAGCACACTGCTGGGCTGTTTCTTCGTTGGATAAAAACGAATAAGATAATGATAAAATTCTATTAAAAAAAAAAAAAAAAAAAAAAAAAAAAAAAAATATATATATATATATATATATATATATATATATATTAAAAAATAAAATAAATGATGATACGGCGATAAAACATTGTAAAATAGAAAATTTCGAATGTTCTACATATAAAAAAGAGAAACATAAAACGGAATGAAATTGAAAATAAAGAAAATAACGTAAGAAAATGCAATAAAGAAAATAGAATAAAAAGTGGAAATAAAATAACATAAAGATGAATGAAAAAAAATGAATACATAATAAAATGTAAATGATAAAAAAAAACTGATAAGAATAAAACAATAAACAAAATACGACCGCGTGCTCTATATGTGAGAAAATCTTGTACCCAATATTCTCTGAGAAAACAAGATCGAAGTAAAAACTAAAATAAAATGAAATCATCACGAATAATAAAATCCAGCAAAACAAAATAAAAGCATTCTTTAAAAAGTTTTTTAAGAGTGAAGCAGAATAAATGTAACATAATAAAGCAGACTTCATAAGATATCAAAATTTATAAGGTACACATGGACTTCAAGAAGCGCTGTTTTTTTTTGTTTTTTTTTTTTTTGTTTTTTTTTCGGGGGGGGGGGGGGGTATTTGTTTGTTTGTCTTTCTTTCGTTTTTGTTTTTTTTTGTTGCTGTTTTTTTGAGTCTGACAGGAGGCAACTATTGTCCACAATAAAAACACTTTACAAAGCTTATCAACACCATCGGCAACTATACTCCAAATCTGCTATTGCAGTAAACGCACAGAGTTCCAGGGAAGAGTAGTTCCATGCCTCCGTTGGGAGTTCGTCAGGGCTGCC
>NC_134903.1:18203784-18228784 GCF_041734735.1 Babylonia areolata
ACATAATGTCAATGGAAACTGATTCGTAATCACCTTTCCCCTGTGTGTGTGTGTGTGTGTGTGTGTGTGTGTGTGTTGTCACCTCACTGAGGTAAGACAGAGCTTACAGGTCAGGATGTCAGTGAAGGGCTGTCACCTCACTGAGATAAGACAGAGCTTACAGGTCAGGATGTCAGTGAAGGGCTGTCACCTCACTGAGATAAGACAGAGCTTACAGGCCAGGATGTCAGTGATGGGCTGTCACCTCACTGAGATAAGACAGAGCTTACAGGTCAGGATGTCAGTGAAGGGCTGTCACCTCACTGAGATAAGACAGAGCTTACAGGTCAGGATGTCAGTGAAGGGCTGTCACCTCACTGAGATAAGACAGAGCTTACAGGTCAGGATGTCAGTGAAGGGCTGTCACCTCACTGAGATAAGACAGAGCTTACAGGTCAGGATGTCAGTGAAGGGCTGTCACCTCACTGGGATAAGACAGAGCTTACAGGTCAGGATGTTGGAGAAGGGCTGTCACCTCACTGAGGTAAGACAGAGCTTACAGGTCAGGATGTTGGAGAAGGGCTGTCACCTCACTGAGGTAAGACGGAGCTTACAGGTCAGGATGTCAGTGAAGGGCTGTCACCTCACTGAGGTATGACAGAGGTTACAGGTCAGGATGTCAGTGAAGGGCTGTCACCTCACTGAGGTATGACAGAGGTTACAGGTCAGGATGTCAGTGAAGGGCTGTCACCTCACTGAGATAAGACAGAGCTTACAGGTCAGGATGTCAGTGAAGGGCTGTCACCTCACTGAGATCAGACAGAGCTTACAGGTCAGGATGTCAAAGAAGGGCTGTCACCTCAATGAGGTATGGCAGAGCTTACAGGTCAGGATGTCAGTGAAGGGCTGTCACCTCACTGAGGTAAGACAGAGCTTACAGGTCAGGATGTCAGTGAAGGGCTGTCACCTCACTGAGGTAAGACAGAGCTTACAGGTCAGGATGTCAGTGAATGGCTGTCGTCTCACTGGGATAAGACAGAGCTTACAGAACAGGGTGTTGGTAACTATTCTTTTTTTTTTTCTTTTTTCTTTTTTTCCTTCTTCCTTTTCGAGTTTGTTCAGAAAAAAAAAATCAGATGTACCATTCATAAGTAGAAAAGAAAAGAAACAGTTATTATTACACTTCCCATCGATGCCACGCTGATCTCATTAAAAAAAAATTCACCAGCGATCAGAAGGCAAAGGGTGAAACCTAATATCTCATGGGGAATCAAATAAATGAAACCACAAAAAAACCCACCAAAAAACAAAAAAAAACGTGAAGAAATAAACGCCGTGGAAAGGACCACAAGCACACACCGCTCAGCCGTGATGGATGCCTGCAATACTTTTCTTGTTAAAAGAGTTAGGAGAGGGGGGGAGCACTCCTCGTGGGGCCATCAGGAAATGTGATTTTGGTGACTGATTATCGCCCATGAACAGGCAGACCAACGGAGTGGGTCAAGTAAAAACGACAGTGTGTGTGTGTGTGTGTGTGTGTGTGTGTGTGTGTGTGTGTGTGTGTGTGTGTGTGTGTGTGTGTGTGTGTGTGTGTGTGCTTCTGTGTGCGTGTGCGTGTGCGTATGTGTTTCTTTCTTTCTTTTTTTCTTTAGTTTAACGTCTTTTCATTGGTAACTGATTTTAGACGTGTGTGTGTGTGCGGGGGGGGGGAGTGAAGGTGGATGGGGAAGGAGTCATGGCTGTTTGGGTGTGGGAGAGGAGGGAGCGGTGGGGAAGAGAACGAGGAGAGAGAGAAGGGTACAGACAGACACATTGCTAAGGTCTGAGACAGACAGACAGACTGAGAGGGAGGGAGAGAGAGATAGGCACAGAGAGAGAGAAAGAGAGACAGAGACATATATATACAGAGAGAGAGGGAGAGAGAGAGAGAGAGAGAGAGAGAGAGCAACCGACCGACCAACCAGAAAAGAGATAGACATAGAGACGGACAGATATATACAGAGGGGCAGAAGGAGGAGGAGACAGGCAAACGGACAGACAGACAGACAGATAGACAGACACATAGATGTGCAGTCAGACGAACAGACAGAGGGTAGAGAAAGACAGACAGACAGACAGAGACAGAGAGAAACAGGGAGAGCTGGAGAGAGAAAGAGAGAGAACAAGAACAAGAACAAGAACAAAACTTTAATCTCCAGGCCTCCGCCCCTAAAAGAGGTCAAAAGTACACAATATGGTGATCACTCAAACACAACAAAAGTGTAAAATACGTACTAACTTAACCTGTAGAACAAAAGTGCTTCTCGTGCATTGTAAATTAATTCTAACTTTCATCATTGTTGTCACAGAATTCCTGTCGTATCTTCAGGGCATTATATATATAAACGCATAGTTTACGAATACTGTAAACAGAACCATTCTTCATTCAAGTGAACATACGATTGACCTTCAGAGTTCAGAGTTTTTTGCCGCAGGTCATTGTAAAGGACACAATTGTTTATAAAATGGTTTTCATCTTCGATTACATTACAACGTTTACATGCGTAATTTGAGAGAGAGAGAGAGAGAGAGAGAGAGAGAGAGAGAGAGAGAGAGAGAGAGAGAAACCAACACGGAGACAGACAAAGCGACAAAGAGAGAGGTAAACAACACGGGATTCCTCAGAAGTCAAGGGCTGGGTTTCATGAGCGATCTTAGCGACGCAGAGTTTGCTTCACGTTTATTAACAATTTTCCAAAGTCTACGCTAAATCCGCAGACTTGGGACACAATTCTTCACTCAAGACAAACTAGGTGAAGCGCAGATCGCTCCTACAACCCTCACATGGAAACAATGTGTACAGCCTGCATCAAACTGAACAAAAGAGCAAAGAACGAACAATAAGACAAGCACCTTGTGTTGTGATTGATGTCAGCAATATCTTTTTGTTTCTTTTAAGACTTAGAAGCTCCAGTGTCGTTGAGGCAGTCAAAGCGCTCCATTCTCCGCAGGTCCTCAGCCAGTTTGCTGGTGTCACCCCATCGTCTGTCGACATGTCTGAGGTCTCTCTCCACTGTTTGCTGGTGTCACCCCATCGTCTGTCGACATGTCTGAGGTCTCTCTCCACTGTTTGCTGGTGTCACCCCATCGTCTGTCGACATGTCTGAGGTCTCTCTCCACTGTTTGCTGGTGTCACCCCATCGTCTGCCGACATGTCTGAGGTCTCTCTCTCCACTGTTTGCTGGTGTCATCTCATCGTCTGTCGTCATGTCTGAGGTCTCTCTCTCTCTCTCTCTCTCTCTCTCTCTCTCTCTCTCTCTCTCTCTCTCTCTCTCCACTGTTTGCTGGTGTCACCCCATCGTCTGTCGACATGTCTGAGGTCTCTCTCCACTGTTTGCTGGTGTCACCCCATCGTCTGTCGACTTGTCTGAGATCTCTCTCTCTCTCTCTCCACTGTTTGCTGGTGTCATCGCATCGTCCGTCGACATGTCTGAGGTCTCTCTCTCTACTGTTTGCTGGTGTCATCGCATCGTCTGTCGACATGTCTGAGGTCTCTCCACTGTTGTTGTCAGCCGAATGTCTGTCGACAAGTTTTAGGTCTGTTTCCACTGTTTGCCATCATTTTTCGAAAAGCCTGAGGTCTCTCTATCTTTCTTGCTGTTGATTCACAAGAGAGTCAAAAGAGGGAGACAAATATTAGGGTTTCCATTCAACAAAAGTGATATCGGTGACAGATTACTTCCCCTGAACAGACAGCACAGCACATCGAGGACAACATTAGACTGCTGTTTCAGTTTCAGTTTCAAGGAGGTGACAAAGCGTGCAGACTGATCCATATGCGCTGCACCACAAAAAGGAGCAGATACATTACCTACGCATAAACCCTAACGCGGTGGTAAGGCCATGAAAACCCTTGGGTTAAGGGTGAATATTTTTTCCAGTCTCACAAGACGACAGGTAAGCAGACCTGCTAGTGCCTGATCCTGTGTGTGTGTGTGTGTGTGTGTGTGTGTGTGTGTGTGTGTGTGTGTGTGTGTGTGTGTGTGTGTGTGTGTGTCTACGCAAGCAGATCACATACGCACGGTAAAGATCCTGTAATCCATGTCAGCAGCGTTCGGTGTGTTATGGAAACGAGAACATAGCTAGCTTGCATTATTATACCCCCCCCCCCCCCCCCCCCCCAGCCCCACCCCCCACACCCCCTCCCCTAAAACTACGGTTGCCTTCACTGGCAGGGTAAAACTATCATGCATTTAAACCCCACTCGTTCATATGTGTGAACTTGGGAGTCGGAGCCCATGAACAAGAAAGAACACAATAATTATCAAAAAAACCCTGGCAAATGTACACAGACATTGAATATTCTTAAAATGCATGCCTCAAGACACACTGGGGCAATTGCTGCGCCAGACGATAGGGGAAAGAATGAAAGTGATTAGTTAAGGTGTGTGGGGGAAAGTGGTGCATGAAAGGTAAATATGAGTTTGTGAAAGAAGAAAAAGAAAGATGTGGGGAAAAAAGAGGAGGTTGGAGGCCCCACAAAAAAGAAAAAAGAAAAAAAGAAAGAACACAAAATCTGTCGTCGTCGCTGATGTTGTTGTTTGTGTGTTTGTTTGTTGTGCTTTTTTTTTTTTTTTTTTTTTTTTTTTTTTCTACCCTGGTGTGACCTTTAGCCGTAGGCTGGGATCCAAGCCTTTTGACTGCACACCAGCTCCTCTCTTCCACCACCACTCTCCTCGCTCTCGCTCTCTTTCTCTCTCTCTCTCTCTCTCTCTCTCTCTCTCTCTCTCTCTCTCTTCCGTTCTCTCTCTCTCTCTCTCTCTCTCTCTCTTCCGTTCTCTCTTTCACTCTCTCTCTCGCTCTCTCTCTTCCTTTCTCTCTTTCTCCCTCTCTCTCGCTCTCTCTCTTCCTTTATCTCTCTCTCTCCCTTCGTTTCTCTCTTTCTCTCTCTCTCTCGCTCTCTCTCTCTCTTCCTTTCTCTCTCTCAATCTCTCTCGCTCTCCACTCTCTCTTTCTCTCTCTCTGCCTCCCCCCTCTCTCTCTTTCTCTCTCTCTATCTCGCTCTCTCTTCCTTTCTCTCTCGCTCTTCATTCTCTCTCAATCTCTCTCTCTCTCTCTGCCTCCCCCTCTTTCTCCCTCTCTCTCTCCCCCCTCTCTCTCTCTTCCTTTCTCTCTCGCTCTTCATTCTCTCTCAGTCTCTCTCTCTCTCTGCCTCCCCCTCTTTCTCCCTCTCTCTCTCCCCCCTCTCTCTCTCTTCCTTTCTCTCGCTCTTCATTCTCTCTCAGTCTCTCTCTCTCTCTGCCTCCCCCTCTTTCTCCCTCTCTCTCTCCCCCCCTCTCTCTCTCTTCCTTTCTCTCGATCTTCATTCTCTCGCTCTCTCTCTCTCTCTTCCGTTCTCTCTTTCTCTCTCTCTCTCTCTCTCTCTCTCTCTCTCTCTCTCTCTCCCTCTCTTCTTTTCTCTCCCTCAATCTCTCTCGCTCTCCACTCTCTCTTTCTCTCTCTCTCTGCCTCCCCCCTCTCTCTCTTTCTCTCTCTCTATCTCGCTCTCTCTTCCTTTCTCTCTCGCTCTTCATTCTCTCTCACTCTCTCTCTCTCTGCCTCCCCCTCTTTCTCCCTCTCTCTCTCTTACTCACTCTCTCTGCTTCCCCCCTCTCCCCCCCCCTCTCTCTCTCTTTACCTTCCCCTCTCTCTCTTTCTCTTACTCTCTCTGCTTCCCCCTCCCTCTCTCTCCCCCCCCTCTCTCTCCCCCTCTCTCTCTCTTTCTCTCAGCTGCGTCAACCTCTTTTCTCTCCCTTTCTCCAGACATCCATACATTCATCAGTATCATGACCCACCTTCCCTCCCCATCCCCCCAACACACACACACACACACACACACACACACACACACACACACACACTGCATACAGCGTATGCAACCCGTCTAGGGGAGACAATCATTCACCGAACTCACATCTTCTGATCCCCCCACGAGACTTATCTACCCCTTCAGACGTGCTCTGTGGACGAGAAAAACATTGGCAGCCATTTCTCAATGAGGAGAGAGAGAGAGTGATCGTACTCCTAAAGTGCTGTCCCTTGTGCTGTGAATGGATTGTGGGCCTTTGTTTCCACGGGATGTGGGATGCAGGGGGTGAACAACACAGTGTCGGGTTTTTGGGGGTTTTTTTTTTACTCACTTGTGTAAACAGTGAGTCTATGTTTTAACCCGGTGTTCGGTTGTCTCTGTGTGTGTGTGTGTGTGTGTGTGTGTGTGTGTGTGTGTGTCCGTGGTAAACTTTAACATCGACATTTTCTCTGCAAATACTTTGTCAGTTGACACCAAATTAGGCATAAAAATAGGAACAATTCAGTTCTTTCCTGTCATCTTGTTTAAAACAATATTGCACCTCTGGGTGCACACACACACACACAAAAGAATGAAGCCTAATTCTATGCAAACTGCATTTACTGTCATATTTATATTTTTTTGTATTCTCTAAACTTGGCACTATGATCTGATATTCTGACCCAACAACAAGAGCAGTCATTATTATCATTTTTTGTTCAAACAGGAACTTCTTTTACTAAGCATGGAAGTTTTATTTATTTTGCAAACGTTTTGGTGCAGATAGTAAAAAAGGGAAATTAATCTGTAATTAATGCTAGGGGACTTAATTTGCTTTAAACTGATCTTTCTCATCTTAAACATTACATTTTGAAATTATACTCAATACATAAAAAGCTTGGATTTTTTGGTTTGTTTTGTTTGTTGTTGTTGTTTTTTTACTGTCCGGTTGTCTGTCTGTCTCTCCGTCTGAATTGTACTGTAGTGTGCTGTAGTGTATTGAATTGTATTGATTTGCATTGCATTGTGATGTATTGTATTGTATTGTGCTGTATTGTACTGTAGTGTGCTGTAGTGTATTGAATTGTATTGATCTGCATTGCATTGTGATGTATTGTATTGTATTGTGCTGTATTGTACTGTAGTGTGCTGTAGTGTATTGAATTGTATTGATCTGCATTGCATTGTGATGTATTGTATTGTAGTGTGCTGTATTGTACTGTAGTGCGCTGTAGTGTATTGAATTGTATTGATTTGCATTGCATTGTGATGTATTGTATTGTAGTGTGCTGTATTGTACTGTAGTGCGCTGTAGTGTATTGAATTGTATTGATTTGCATTGCATTGTGATGTATTGTATTGTAGTGTGCTGTATTGTACTGTAGTGTGCTGTAGTGTATTGAATTGTATTGATTTGCATTGCATTGTGATGTATTGTATTGTATTGTGCTGTATTGTACTGTAGTGTGCTGTAGTGTATTGAATTGTATTGATTTGCATTGCATTGTGATGTATTGTATTGTATTGTATTGTGCTGTATTGTACTGTAGTGGGCTGTAGTGTATTGAATTGCATTGATTTGCATTGCATTGTGATGTATTGTATTGTATTGTGCTGTAGTGTACTGTAGTGTGCTGTAGTGTATTGAATTGCATTGATTTGCATTGCATTGTGATGTATTGTATTGTATTGTGCTGTATTGTACTGTAGTGTGCTGTAGTGTATTGAATTGCATTGATTTGCATTGCATTGTATTGTATTGTATTGATTTGCATTGTATTGTATTGTACTGTGTTGATTTGCATTGCACTGCATTGTGATTTATTGTATTGTATTGTATTGTATTTATTTTTATCACAACAGATTTCTCTGTGTGAAATCTGGGCCGCTCTCCCCAGGAAGAGCGCGTCTCTACACTACAGCGCCACCCATTTTTTGCATTTTTTTTTCCCTGCGTGCAGCTTGATTTGTTTTTCCTATCGAAGTGGAATTATCTACAGAATTTTGCCAGGAACAACCCTTTTGTTGCCGTGGGTTCTTTTACGTGCGCTAAGTGCATGCTGCACACGGGACCTCGGTTTATCGTCTCATCCGAATGACTAGCGTCCAGACCATCACTCAAGGTCTAGTGGAGGGGGAGAAAATATCGGCGGCCGAGCCGTGATTCGAACCAGCGCGCTAAGATTCTCTCGTTTCCTAGGCGGACGCGTTACCTCTAGGCCATCACTCCACGTATTGGTATTGTATTGTATTGTATTGTGTTGTATTCGTAATTGTATGATATTATACTGTACTGTACTGTACTGTACTGTACTGTACTGTACTACTCTTCGTCTGTGTGAAATTCGGGTTGCTCTCCAAAAGGAGGGCGCCTGGATACAGACCATTACTACCTTTTTCCCCCTTTTTTTCTGGCTGCAAGTGCATTTGCATTCCTATCAAAGTGAACTTTTCTACATGATTTTGTCAGGGGACAATCTTTTCGTTGTCTTGGGTTCTTTTATGTGCTTTAAGTGCATGCTACACTCGGGACCTCGGCTTATCGTCTCATCCGTTGACTAACTTCCAGACCACCACTCAATTGTCGGATGGTGGGGTAGAAAATACCGGCGAGTGTATGATTTCGTTCCTGTGTGCTCAGACTCTCTCGCTTCCTAGGCGGACGCGTTACCACTAATTCATCACTGAACCATGATGATCATGATGACCATGATGAACGATGATCTTTGTAGTTGCATTTCTTGTGAAGAGAGAGACAGAGAGAGAGGGGGGATGAGAGAGAGTGTATGTGTGCGTGTGTGTGCGCGTGGTGTGTGTGTGTGTAGGGGGGGGGGGGGGGGGGCGGAGGGGGGGAGGGTAGATGTGCAATGCGGTTTGGCTGACTGAAATGGAGAGGCACGTACATTTCAGTCATCTGTACATCTGTATATAGCTATTTCCATTTGGTGCCATATAATTTATCTTTTTTATTTTCTATTCATTTTATTTGTTTGTTGTTTTCTTCTTATGTTGGACATGTGCTGCTACCAAAAAGAAAATATCTGTACAATAAAGTTTGTGTATTGTGTGTATTGTGAACCATTTGTCTGTCCGTGTTATGTCTGTGGAAGGGTTGCGATAGGGGTGAGTGGGAGGGTGGCGGGTAGGCGGGGTCATTTCATGGCGTTACAGGGGCAGCGAGAGTGACTCCGCTTTGTTCCTGCTGTTATAGTGTGCCCGCGTTGCGTTATATTGCATTGTATTACATTGCATTACACTGCATTGTATTGCATTGCATTGTGTATATTGTATTGTATTTTAGCAGTGTTATAGTGTGCCAGCAGTGTCACTCCCCACCACCTGCACTCTGTCCCCCTTCCCTCCCCATCCCTTCGCCTCCCCCACGCCCCCTTCTTATCTCCCTTCCCGCTCCATCCAAAGTCCAGTCTTTGAGGTCGAGCGGAAACCGCGCAATGGGGAGGGAAGGGGGACAGAGTGCAGGTGGTGGGGTGTGACACTGCTGGCACACTATATATATATATGATAGTCAGTCGTGTCCGACTATGACCATCAGAACAGCAGAGGAGGCAACTGCTGTTCCGACTGTTTGGGCTAGAATTTGATTATAGTGGAGAGTGTCTTGCCCAAGTACATCCCCACTCTCTCGGCCAAGAGGGTTTTAGGACAGTCGGCGTTGGGATGGTTCCCAAAGGCCAACTAGCCCACAAGGCTGCAGCACTAAGAGCCAGTGCAATTTTGCCTCCTAGTTTGAGAGTCATAGTCCTTCACAAAAGACTAAGCTGTAAATGGTTTCCCATTGACTGGAGAAACCATTGATAATACAGCTGGCACACTATAACACTTCTAAAATACAATACAATATACACAATGCAATGCAATACAATGCAGTGTAATGCAATGTAATACAATGCAATATAACGCAACGCAATACAATACAATGCATTGCAATGCAATGCAACGCAACGCAACGCAACAAAATACAAAGCAATGCAAGACAATGCAATGCAATTTGATACAATGCAAACAAAACAATGCATCTTTATTCCTCCAACCGGAAAGAAAAAAGAAATCAGGTCTACTCCTGGGAATAGCTTCAGGAATGTTAGTCCTCAAGGCCGATTTTCCCACCGTGGGTCTGTGCATGAGGAGGCGGGGGGCTAAAGCTATTGTGGGTGTTTGGATGAATGGGAATGGGGAAGATAGACGAGAGAGAGACAGACAGACGAGACAGACCAGACAGACAGACGGACACGGACACATAAACATCAAGAGAACAAAAGGAAGGCACCCTTATCAGACAACCCATTTCCAACACTTCTCTCTCTCTCTCTCTCTCTCTCTCTCTCTCTCTCTCTCTCTCTCTCTCTCTCTCTCTCCCTCTCTCTCTCTCTCCCTCTCTTTCTCCCTCTCTCTCTCTTCCGCGTACAACTATCTACAATTTTCAGAACAATAGGGAGGCACCCTCATCAGAAAACCAATTTCTAACACCCCTCTCTCTCTCTCTCTCTCTCTCTGTCTCTCTCTGTCTCTCTGTCTCTGTCTCTGTCTCTGTCTCTGTCTCTCTCTCTCTCTCTCTCTCTCTCTCTCTCTCTCTCTCTCTCTGTACCGTGTACAACTCTCTAAAACTTTCAGAACAAGATTGAAAAACACCAAAAACAGGGGGAGAAGACGCAAGAATAGGGGGAGGAGAGCGACAAGGAGATGGAGAGGGAGGAGGAGGGACAGAAAGAGGAGGGAAAGGAGGAGGAGGAGGGGAAGGATGATTTCTAAAAGGAGGAAGACGGGAGAAATGAGAAAGAAAAAAAGAGGACAGGCGAGAGCAGGCACAAGAGGAGGAGAAGGAGGAGAGAGGAAGGAGGAAGGGCAGGAGGAGGTAGGAGGAAGGGAGGGAGAAGGAAGAGGAGAAGGATGAGAGGGAGAAGGAGGAGGAGAAGGAGGAAGAGAATGAGAAGGAGAAGAAGGATGAGAGGGAGAAGGAGGAGGAGAGGGAGAAGCAGGAGGAGAAGGAGGAGAGGGAGAAACAGGAGGAGGAAGAGGAGGAGAAGGAAGAAGAGGAAGAGGAGAGGAAGGGGAAGAGGAGAAGGAAGAAGAGAAGGAGGAGAGGGAGGAGGACGAGAAGAGAGGAAGGGGGAAAAGGAGAAGGAGGATGAAGAGGAGGAGAAGGAGGGGGAGAAGGAGGAGAGAGGGAGGAGGAGGAGAAGCAGGAGAGGAAGGAGGAGTAGGAGGAGAGGGAGAAGGAGGAGAGGGAGAGGGAGGAGGAAGAGAAGGAGGAGGAAGAGGAGGAGGAGGAGGAGGAAGAGAAGGAGGAAGAGGAAGAAAAAGAGGAGGAAAAGAAGCAGGAGAGAGGAAGGAGGAAAGGGAAAGGAGGAAGAGGAGGAGAAGGGGGAGGAGGAGTATGGGGAGGAGGAGGAAAAATAGCGGGGAGGGGTGGGGGGGTGGAATGAGGAAGGGGGAGGAGGACGAGGAGGATGAGAAGAAAGAGGAGAAGAAAGCGGAGAAGAAAGAGGAAAAGAAGGAGGAGAGCGGAAGGATGAAAGGGAGGAGGAGATGAAGAAGGAAGAGGAGGAGGGAAAGGAGGAGTATGAAAGGGGACGAGGAGGAGGAGGAGGAGGAGGTGGAGAAGAAAGAGAAGGAGGAGGGAGAGGACTAGGAAGAAGAAGAGGAGGAGAATGAGGAGGTGAAGGAAGAATCCAAATTTGAGATATGGGCGTGGGTACAGACGGACTTCACAGCGAAGTTCAAGACAGCAGAGAGGGGAAAAGAGGACATGACAAGACGTTGTTAACCCTTTCACCGCCAGTCAATTTACAGTACAAAATCCCCTTGTGGTATAAACACAGAAAAGACAGTGGCTAAGAACAGCTGGGGATTCCCCCTGCGATGTATAGAAAACATGGCCTATCCTACCACCGAACGTTAAGAGCAGTAGGTTCATGGATAACAGACCAATGAATGGTCACCTTTCAGAGACATGGATCCTCTTCCACGCCTGTGCATAAATGCGAGCTTGGCGGTGAAAGGGTTAAAGGAGGTAGTGAGGAAAGGGAGAGGGTAAGAAAAGAGGAACAGAATGAATAAATGACAGAAAGAAAGAAAGAATGAATGAATGAATAAATGACAGAAAAAAGAAAGAATGAATGAATGAATGAATGAATAAATGAATGAATGAAAGAAAGACAGAGAGACAGATAGAAAGAAAAAAAAGAAGGAAAGGAAGAAAGATTCTAACCTGTCTACTGGAAAATCGAAATACAGAAAAAAATAAAATAAAAAAGATAAAAATAAGTAAAGATATAAAGAAACTTCCTGATATCTACACCGCTAAATCGATTCGAAATTAAAAATAGATAAATGAATGAATGAATGAATGAATGAATAGAAAAGAGAAGAAAAGAAAGCTCTTAACATCTACATTAATAAATCGAAAGATTTTGGGGGAAAAAAAAAAGAAAGAAAGGAAAAAAAAAGAAAGAAAGAAAGGGAAAAAAAGAAAGAAAGAAAGAAAAAAAAGAAAGAAAGAAAGAAAGAAAGAAGAAAAAAAGAAAGAAAGAAAGAAAAGAAAAAGAAAGAAAAAAAAAGAAAGAAAATAAACAAAAAATCCTAACCTGGTTCACTGGTAAATGGAAACATGGTCTCCATTCTGCACCACGACAAGGGAAGTAATCATGGGTGGGGTTCGGTTTGTATAGTGGTTGGTGAGTCAAAAAAAGGGAGATAACGCAAAATACTACAGAAGATCCAGAAGCAGACGTCTGGAGCCGGGGTCCGCGCATGAATACCGCAAAAGAGAGCCTTTTTACCGTGGGGACTATTATTTGCACTCCACATGCGGCGGGTTTTTTTGTTTTGTTTTTTTGGGGGGAGGGGGGTTGAGGGGGGGAGGGGTGATGTTGGGTGTGGGGGCTTTTTTCTTTTTTTGGGGGGTGGGGGGGTGATGTTCGGGGGGGCTTTTTTGGGGGCTGGTGGGGTGGGGGGATGGGGGGGGATGTTGGGTGTGGGGTCTTTTTTTTTTGGGGGGGGGGGGGGTGAGGGGGGTGTTATTGTTTTCTTTCTTTCTTTCTTTTTTTATTTATTTATTTATTTATTTTTTTTAGCCACCGTGGAGAAGTGGTCAGCATCTCGCCCTGACAAGTGTGGGTTGTAGTGGGTTCGAACACCATTCGAACACCATCTGTGTGCTGGGGGGAGGGGGGAATGAGGGGGCGGGAGGTACGACTGAAGGATATTCATTAAAGATTTCCCCTGAAATGTAATCCTTCCTGCCCCCCCCCCCCCCCCCCCCACCCTCCCCACCAACCCCCTCCCTCCTTACTCTCCCGTGATCTCGCACCATCTGACTCTCACCTCTTTCCAACGATGAGATGAAGGCCTCCCTCACAACCCTTACCCAAACAGCCCCAACGACCCTCCAGTGGGTGCCTGCACATGTAGGCCTCCCAGGCAACGAGCGTGCAGACCACCTCGCTAAGGAAGGAAGCCAGCTCACACAGCCAACCATTCCTGCCATGTATGAGGAAGCAAAAACTCTCCTCCGCAGCAGATTCCGAAGAGGCTGGGTCACCCTGAACGGAGGCTACCAGGCACACCAGGATCCCATCAGGACACTGGAGAGGAGACACCTGACTACCATCTACCTCCTTCGCACAGGACACTGCGGCCTCCGAGCACACCTGAAGAGGACTGGAGTGGCAGCCACATCCCTATGTGATTGCGGCCAGGCTGACCAGACTCCATCCCATATTCTCCAAGACTGCCCCCCTGTATGAGAAGATGCGGCAGCAGTCCTGGCCTGGGGGTGCTGACCTCAACACCAAGCTCTGGGGGACGGCAGCCGATCTTCACCGGACGTCCGAGTTTGTGGCATCCCTCGGACTTCGACCCTGACTGCGTAGCTGTCGAACGCAAAAGAAAGAAAAGAAAAGAAAGAAGTCGTTTTGGTAGGGCAAGCACTTACCATGACGATGAAACGCTTATTTCTGAGGTCACGTCGTGCCTTCTGGAGCACCCTGCAAACTTCTAAAGGCGAGGTCTTCCCAGCTGCATAAAGCGATGGGAGAAGTGTGTCACTCTTGGTGGTAGGATATGCAGAGAAAGACTAACAAGATTCTAGAATAGAATATAATAGAATACTTTTTTATTGTCATAAAACCTTAAAGTTTATAAGACACAATGAAACATAAACATGAGCATATTAAGAAGAGAAACATTCATGAACAAATTTCGCCAGCCTTGGCTGTATTTCTGTGTGTGTGTGTGTGTGTGTGTGTGTGTGTGTGTGTGTGTGTGTGCGTTTGAGAGAGAGAAAGAGAGAAGAAAAAAAACTGTGTATGTATGTGTGTGTGCACATGTCAGTCTGTAAGTATAAGGGGGTGATGTAGATAAGAAAGAAAGGTGGGATGAGGGGAAAGTTACGAAACTGATCGAATCTCAACCACCACTAAAATCACCACCTGACCCATTTCTCGATCTCCAACTCCTGTTGAGCAAAAAAAATTGTTTTCATGAAATAAAATTGAAAACATGGAAGAAGAGAAAAAAAGCGCAAAGGCTCTAAAAGTTCACCAAAGCGATTACCGCGGAGTGTTGGAAGAGTGGTCGTTCTTGACGTTGAAGCGACTAAGGGAAACCCTTCCTGCACACGAGTTCGAATTTTTCCAAGTGGACTGAAAAATGTTTGTGTGCGTGCGTGCGTGCGTGCGTGTGTGTGTGTGTGTGTGTGTGTGTGTGTGTGTGTGTGTGTGTGTGTGTGTGTGTGTGTGTGTGTGTGTGCTCTTCTTCTTCTTCTTCTTCTTCTTCTTCTTCTTCTTCTTCTCCTCCTCCTCCTCCTCCTCCTCCTCCTCCTCCTTCTTCTTCTTCTTCTTCTTCTTCTTCTTCTTCTTCTTCTTCTTCTCCTCCTCCTCCTCCTCCTCCTCCTCCTTCTTCTTCTTCTTCTTCTTCTTCTTCTTCTTCTTCTTCTTCTTCCTGCCTGATTTTGTTGTTGATGCTGTTGTTGTTGTTGCTGCTGCTGATGATGATGATGATGTTGTTGTTGTTGTTGTTGTACTAAGTCTTCTTCTTCTTCTTCTTCTTCTTCACTCTATGATCTCCACATCAACGTCCTGATTCTTTTTTTTTCATCTCCTTTTTTTGATCGTTTTTTTTTTCTTTCTTAATTTTATCTTCTTTTTTTTAACACCTCTATTTTCTCTTCTGTTTTTGCATTGTTTTTTGTTGTTGTTTTTTTTTTCTTTCTTTATCATCCTGCTCTTATTGTTTATTGTTGTTTTGCTGCTGTTCCTCCTTCTCCTCCTCCTTCTTCTTCTTCTTCTTCTTCTTCTTCCCCCTCCTCCTCTTTTTTTTATTTCTATTCTACTTTTCTTCTTCTTCTCAGTCTCCTTCTCTCAATTACCCTTCTTCATCTTCCATCCTCTCCTCCTGTACCTCTTACCCGTAGGATCCAAGCAATTAGCGTAATAAAAAAGAAAGAAGAAGATACAATTGTCTCTTTGCAGACAACCTACTTATTAGAGCACGCTTTCTGGCAATTTCACGTTTTCTTGCATTTTTCGCGAGAAAGCGTAGGGTTGTAAGAAAGCGTGGACGTACCCACAATTTGTTCGCAGTTATCATGGCCTTTGTGGTCATCGCTTCTCTCTCTCTCTCTCTCTCTCTCTCTCTCTCTCTCTCTCTCTCTCTCTCTCTCTCTCTCTCTCTCTCTCAGTTTAGATGTACAAATATGAGTAAAGCAAAATTCATTTATTCATTTATGGAAAAAAAAAACTATTATAGGACATATTATTTGATGATAATTTGATAGATACACATGATTGTGTGCATGTGTATACAAAAATATTTATTCATTTTGGATGGTCGAGCTGACCGAAGTGATCAGTTGATTTATGTTTGTCCCATTGTCGGTATATACATTATTTGTATGTGTGATGAGAATGTTGACTTATATTACGTTTCTTTGTTTGATCTTATGTTTCCTGATAATGTATTGTTCCTCCCTGTCACAAGGACTGTACAGTCAATGACAGTAAAACATCAAAGCGTCAAAGCGTCAAGCGTCTGCGTGTGTGTGTGTGTGTGTGTGTGTGTGTGTGTGTGTGTGTGTGTGTCTCACTCTCCTCTCTCTGTCAAGGACGGGGCCACACAACAAATCTCCAACTGGTGTCAGTGACAGCAGCAGGACACTGCGGCGAGAGAAAAAAAAACAAAAAAAAAAAAAACGGACAGGACTGACCACCCAGATAAATGGACCTTTTCTGAATTATAAAATAGAAAATCTGCTTAGTAAGTTACATGATGTACCCTTTACGAAATATATTAGCTCGTTTGATTTTTATCTGTTTAACAGAAACATTTACTGACTCTAAATTTGAGTTCAGCGGCACTTTCACAGAACATGCAAAATATGTTGCACCTGCAACTAAGTTATCCCGTCACGGGAGTAAAATGTGGTGGAGTTTTATTGTTGGTTAGGAAATGTATTGAACAACATGTAAAAGATGTTAATATAGACTGCAAGAATACAGTAGTTGTCGAAATAGATAAAAGTGTGTTTGGTGTTGATAAAAAAAAATATTGTGTTAATTGCTAGTTATATTGCCCCAGAAAGATCACGACTATATGAGTTCAGTTTCAGTTTCACTTTCTCAAGGAGGCGTCACTGCGTTCGGACAAATCCATACACGCTACACCACATCTGTTGAGCAGATGCCTGACCAGCAGCATAACCCAACGCGCTTAGTCAGGCCTTCAGTGCATGCTTACATATTTGTGTACCTATGAAAGTGGATTTCATTTTACGTAATTTCGACAGAGGACAACACTCTCGTTGCCATGGGTTCTTTTTCAGTGCGCCAAGTGCGTGCTGCACACGGGACCTCGGTTTATCGTCTCATCCGAAAGACTAGACGCTCAGTTTGATTTTCCAGTCAAACTTAGGAGAAAGGGCGAGAGCGGGATTCGAACCCACACCCTCACGGACTCTCTGTATTGGCAGCTGAGCGTCTTAACCATTCTGCCACCTACACAGAGCGACAAGACGGCATTCAAATCCTAGAAGAAAGCTTGATACAACAGGTACACACAGATAATGTTTACATTATATTGATTGGTGACCTAAATGCAAGGATAGTATGTGAACAGCCAAAAGATGATAACTTAGCGAACTTGGTGCCAGGTTTTGATTTTGAAGAGATGGAAGAAGAAATATTTACACGTAACTTCAAAGATTCGGTCATAAACAAGTTTGGTCGATCCCTGCTCGAGCTTGCCCTTATGCTAGACTTGTATGATATTATTGTGAATGGATCGTGCAGCAGTGACAAAGAAGGCGAATTTACTTTTGTGTCACCACACGGCAGCAGCGTTATTGATAATTTTCTTATATCTGAAGATTTACGAGCAGGGTGTGATCTACACGTTGATGATTGTTTATATTCATGGTACCTGCCAGTAGTACTGAATTGGAAAAATAGTCACGGCAATGAAAAGAGTCATGAAGTACACTGTATGTTACATTTAGATGTTGATAGCGGGGTTAAATCATTTATAAACGCTCTGCGTGGAACAGCTGCTTGTATGGTTAGAAAAGTCGGGAAAATTAAGAAACATGTTAATGACTGGTTTGATATGAAATACAGGCAGCAGAAGAAACGGGTCAGAAGACTCCTGAAGAGATTCCAAAGATGTCAGACAGAAGCCGTTAAGAATCAGCGGAAAGAAGATTAAGTAAAGAAGAGGAAGGATTATGTTAAGCTACAAAGAACAAAGAAATTAGCGAAGGAAGAAGAAAGACTAGAAAAATTAAGAAATTGCGCCCATGACCCTAAGATGTTCTGGTCAATAATAAAATCAGTTAACCGGAAAGCAGTGATTTATAATGACATTAGCACCGAACAGTGGCATAACCACTTTTCTAACGTCTTTAATGATAATAGATTTGACCAGGAAGAAGTAATGACGGAAGAAGCGGTAGATGTGGAGGAATGACCCAGTTTCAGAACAGGAAACAGGAACAGGAAATCATAATGAGTTTAAAAAACCTGAAATCGGGTAAAAGTGCCGGCCCAGATTACGTTATCAGCGAAATGCTAAAAAATGCAAACAATAATGTTATGCAATTCCTAGTTACCCTATTCAACAAGTTATTTGAAAGTGAAACATTTCCGTTGGACTGGGCAAAATCCATTATTGTTCCTATACATCAAAAGGGATAGGTGTAAATGGTTCTATTCGTTTTAATCAATTTTTCAAACAGAGAAATATATCGAGATTGTAACAAACAAGTGGCATAGAATCTGTTTTGCGAGTCTCAGATTGTCTCAGATTGAGAGCACTTGGACTGAACGCCAACAGAAGATGGTTCGATTCAGACGTAGCAACATCCCCTTGCCGAATGTGTGGCGAAAGCCCAGAAGATGAAAACCATTTCATAATTAACTGTAAAAGATACGAAGAACTGCGAAAAAACTGTACCCTTTTCAATACAGCTCCAGTGCAGAGAAAAGATTTGATCGGCATACTAAAGACAGAAAATGAAGATGTGATACTCTCACTAGAGAAATATGTATCCGAGGCAGTAAATATACATAAAACGTCAACTATCAGTCCAAATACTCATTAATCAATTAAAAACTTAGTATGGGTTCTATGAGGAGAAAAAATGCATAGACAAAAAGGAAGGGTTACATATGGATGGTCAGTTTCGACAATGTATTTTTATGATGTGTTCGTATTGATATGTCGTGTTTCGGTGTTACATGCTTAAATAATCATTATATGTTTTACATGTACTTTGTTGTGTGTTCGTATTGATATCATGTGAGTCGATGTCACGTGCTTAAATAATTATTATACGGATTATATGTACTGTGTTTCCTGTGTACTGTTCAAACCTTGGAGACGAACGACTGGGGGAGAGGCGGTGGGTGGTGGTTGTTGGGGGGTGGGGGGTGGGGGTGGGGGGGGGGGGGGGGGGGGGAAGGCACAGTACCTGCCTGCCATTTGGACCTTTCAAGCAAATTACAAAGTACCAAAGTGCCGCTTATCCCGTAGTAGTTTAGTTTACTTTGATTATGTTTTTCCTTTCTGTTCCAATCTATTTCCTTTGCACCATTTTTGTTCTGATTTGTACCTACTATGTCACTAGAGCTTTACAGCTAATGACATTAAACATTTCAGTGTTCAGTTCAGTGTTCTCTCTGTCTCTGTCTCTCTCTTTCTCTCTCTCTCTCTCAAACATGAGCTGACTCAACAAAACTTGGCCATATACTTATATGAAGCATTAAGAGACTTTGAATCGTTATTTTGCAAATGTTGTTGAGTATTGTATAAGTTACTTTTGGTAAATTTGTGATATTGGTTTACCGTGTCAAGTCGCTTTATCTTCTTGTATGACTCTCATCAGTAAGGGGCATTGGCCTTTATCTGAATAAAAGATCGTTATCGTTATCGTTATCGTTATCTCTCTCTTTTTTCTCCGTTTTGTGTTATGAAAAGACAAGACAAGATACCACCCACACATTATAATACACTACACTACACTACACTACACTACACTACACTACAATACAATACAATACACTGCAATACAATACAATACAATACAATACAATACAATACAATACAGCGCAGCGCGCACGAAACGCAACGCAACACAATAAAATGCGATGCAGAGCAATACAAAATAAATCAAAACAATGAAAAATTAAATGAAATAGCATAGAATTAATAAGAAAAAATCAGTACTGGCAGGAAAAATGTATCTTTCTTTTCTTTTTTTTTTTTCCATGTTCTATTGACTTCAGAGAAATCTGTCCCGCTTGTGACAATTTCGATGTGGTCTCCCATCCAGGGGACAGAAGCACTGTGGGATAACAAGCGAAAAATGAGAAGATTTATGTCCCTTGTATTCGGCTTTTTGAGAATGGCCGGCGTTTTCGTGTGTGTGTGTGTGTGTGTGTGTGTGTGTGTGTGTTTTATGTTCTTTTTCCTATGTAGTTTATTAACGTTTAAATTGATTGATGTTCTATGTTGGATGGTTGCTGCAATGTATATAATTATTTCAAAGAGAAGAGCGTTCATGGCAAGAAACAGCTTGAATTGCTAAAACAATATACAACACTTCGGACTGGCTAGAACTGTGGTGTTCTGATGGCAACACTCAACCCCCTCATCACCAGAATCAGAGGAGCAGACGAGACGATCAGAACATCGGATTTAGGCGGACATTGACGTAGCTGGTCATGTCAGATTGTATGCCAGGCACATATCTTTGAAAATTCACTGGAGTGATGGCCTAGAGGTAACGCGTCCGCCTTAGGAAGCGAGAGAATCTGAGCGCGCCGGTTCGAATCACGGCTCAGCCGCCGATATTTCTTCCCCTCCACTAGACCTTGAGTGGTGGTCTGGACGTTAGTCATTCGGATGAGACGATAAACCGAGGTCCAGTGTGCGGCATGCACTCAGCGCACGTAAAAGAACCCACGGCAACAAAAGGGCTGTTCCTGGCAAATTTCTGTAGAAAAATCCACTTCGATAGGAAAAAAAAAAAAAAAAACTGCAGGCAAGAGAAAAAAAAAGGGGGGGTGGCGCTGTAGTATAGCGACGCGCTCTCCCTGGGGAGAGCAGCCTGAATTTCGCACAGAGAAATCTGTTGTGATAAAAAGAGAAATACAAATACAAAATACAACTTGAAACAAAGGACAAATATATTCATTCACCAAAGATGTTCAGTTGGCTGACATGAATGTTAGATAGGACACTAGCAATGCAGACACTATGATTGTGTCCACAGGCCGGAACATATGATAAATTAAACTGTTCTGCCTTTTTGTTGTATTGGTACATGATACATGATAAACATTTGGTTATTTTTTTATTTATTGGTTCGCACGTATCTATTTATTTTGTGTATGTGTGCTGGTAGAAACTGGCGTTTGGAATGGACAAAAAAAAAAAAAAAGCATTCCAGTTCAGAGTGACAAGTGGAATCGTTTTTCCTCCTTTATCGGCTTTGACTTGGGGCTCATAGTACAGGGCTCAAACACAAGTGGAGTGATGGCCTAGAGGTAACGCGTCAGCCTAGGAAGCGAGAGAATCTGTGCGCGCTGGTTCGAATCACGGCACAGCCTCCGAAATTTTCTCCCCCTCCACTAGACCTTGAGTGGTGGTCTGGACGCTAGTCATTCGGATGAGACGATAAACAGAGGTCCCGTGTGCAGCATGCACTTAGCGCACGTAAAAGAACCCACGGCAACAAAAGGGTTGTTCCTGGAAAAATTCTGTAGAAAAATCCACTTCAATAGGAAAAACAAATAAAACTGCACACAGGAAAAAATACAAAAAAATGGGTGGCGCTGTAGTATGGCGACGCGCTCTCCCTGGGGAGAGCAGCCCGAATTTCACACAGAGAAATCTGGCCAGGGTATATAGAGAGGATTTCTTTTTTTATAACTGAAAAGAGAACATTATTAAAGAAAGAAGAAAGAAAGGTGAAAAAAATAAATAAGAAGAGAAAGAACTAGATTAGAAAGAAAAGAGAAAAAAAATCAAATGAAAAAGAAAAGAAAAAAAAGTGAAGGAAATGAGAAAAAAATTAAAGAAAAAAGAAAGTAAACAGATTTTTTTAAAAAGAAAAAAAAAGTAAAATGGTGATGACTGTGTGTGTGTCATTGTGCGTGGGTGCAATAAAGGATGTCTCTGTTTGTGTGTATTGGTTTTTCTTGTGTGTGTGTGTGTGTGTGTGTGTGTGTGTGTGTGTGGTGGTGGGTGGGTGTTGATGTGTGGGTGTGGATCGTTGAAACATTTTGAAAAGTTTTATGAAGGACATAATAAATGCAACAACTAATATGCATGCAGTGTTTTGGGGTTGTTGTTTTTTTTGTTGTTGTTTTTTGACATGAAGAAAAAAAAAGTTTTGTGACGTCTGTGTGAATTAAAATGGAGTTATTTTTTTCTATTGCATTGTTAGTTTTTGTTTTTGAAAACAGCCCTGTTATCTCTTTCCATACGAACGGCGAAAGAGACGACGTTGACAGCGTTTCACCCCAGTTACCATCATCGAAATATTGCAAGCGGAAGGCTCTTATACTGAAGACGTGAATGCTGACAAAGAATACCACACTTCTGACGACGGAAGCTAAAGGTTGAGTCATTCAGACACCCACTGGACATCCGAGGGGTCTGTGTAGAGGAGAAGAGAGGACTGGCCGTACTGAGTGAGTTGAGCCTTTAAGTGGTTGACATACTAAACAGCTTGTGCTCCTGGCAAATCGATGCAATGGCCCACCATTGGTATACCACTGCAAAATTTAGCAGCAACACAGCTTATTGTAATGTGAGAGTGAAACCTTTTATTTTATTTTGTTTATTTATTTATTTTTATTTTATTTTATTTTATTTTATTTTATTTTTTACTTTATCATGAAGGAAATGAATGTGGTGATGACTGGGTATGCAGTATACATTTTTTTAAATGAATAAAAAAAAAATTCTGGCTCAGGTCAAGAATGACTACCCCCTCAAATTCGGTTGCAATGGTGTGTATTGTCGTTTGGGACAATTTGTGAACTTTGAGGGGGATGGGGGGTGGGGGGCGTTGGGGGGTTGATTTTGGACCATGGGGGTGGGGTGGGGTGGGGTGGGGGTGGTGGATCGGTCTGGATTTACTCTCCGGGAGGGTGCGTTTAACTCACTCAGTACGGCCAGTCCTTTCTTCTCCTCTACACAGACCCCTCGGATGTCCAGTGGGTGTCTGAATGACCCAACCTTTAGCTTCCGTCGTCAGAATTGTGGTATTCTTTGTCAACATTCACCTCTTCAGTACAAGAGCCTTCGGCTTGCAATATTGTGATGATGGTAATTGGGGTGAAACGCTGTTAACGTCGATTATTTCGCCGTTCGTATGGAGAGAGTTAAGCATGTGCCTATAATCACCATGCTTATTACTTTATTGTGTAGTGTAGACCCTCAGTGTTTAGGGCGGGGACTGAACGTAAAGAGCTCACATGAGTGCTTATCTACATGGAAATGATAAATAATTTTGTCTCTTCTAGTCTTCCCCGACCCGCCCCCCACACCCACCTCTCTCTCTCTCTCTCTCTCTCTCTGGGGCGTGAACTGTGATCAAATACGAAAGTCGCATTTTCTAGCCTCTGCGATAGTCAGTATCACAATTACTGAGGTCTGAGACCAAAGTCGGACTAACTATCTTCCCAGCAGCTGGGGGTACTGATCATGTCATCGGCACCACTGGTTTTCAAGGGCCAGTTGTGGCAGTTTTCAGCCAAGTATTCCTGGCTTTTAGGTTGAAGCGGGCCATACAGAAAGCAGCAATACGTGTAGCCATTTTGCCGTCACTGCGCTGTCGAACAGACGGTGTCACCTTAGGAGTGCTCCTCTCCCTGATGTTTTTGGGGCCACGGACTTCTCCATGAGGTGCGGAGACGTGGAGCAGAACCCTGGGCCAGGACCACTCCGATCAGACAGCTATGAGGCAGAGCAGGCTGACCGGTAGCGGACGGACAGCCAGTGCAGAATGAATGAATGAATGAATGAATGAATGAATCTTTATTTTCCAACGGTGAAGATATTAGCACTTTGGCCGACTTACACATCTGCCGTTGTTCTAGGAGACGCACAAACATGTACGCATATAAATGTAGTTATACTGAATACTTAATACATGTATAATGTACGAGTATAACACAGCGTCAAACTGAGAGACACGACATCGCTCACATCTGCACGAAATGGAAGCGAGTAACACACACACGCACACACGCACCCACACACACACTAACACACACACACACACACACACACACCAAGGGAAAACAGCAACAAAACCCTAGCATAAATGCTACACATGAATGATGCAAGTGAAATTAACACAGAAAAGTAGCGATAAAATTTTAAACACAGATGTAAGAGACATAAAAGACAGCAAATAAGGCGACGGGTAATAGGGATATGGACAGACAGACACATTATGTGAAAGACAGAGAGAGGGAGAGACAGAGGGGAGAGAGAGACAGAGACAGACAGACAGACAGACAGAGATGTAAAGATATGTCAGTGTGGGGGGAAAAAAAAGAGTTGGGTGAGGGTGGTTCACAATTTGTAATACATGTAAGTATACAGAATCGTAGACGTGACCAGACTAGAGTTTGATTTCGTTTGTTTGTGTCCACTGTAAAGAGAAAATCTCTGAAAACAATATTCTATGGCGTGGTACGTTATCAACTGATTGACGCATTTCAACATAGTTTGTAAGGATTGTCAGTGACAATATTATACCAGATTTTCGGTCTGGCTTTCGGCACGCATGTACTGTCCGAGTTTCTCAGACCAGGCAGTGCCACAGACAGCGGGTACTCACTTTGCTTTTTCGGTGTATTTTCATATCTTCACCTGTTCGATTGGTAAGTCATGGGCGCTGATTCGTAACATAGTCAGTGCTTTCCTCTGTGTGTGTGTGTGTGGGGGGGGGGGGGGGACTGGATGCAAAAATGCATAACAGTGCTCATCTATTATCCTCGAAATATTTTTTTTCTCTTTTCTTTTCTTTTCTTGTCTTGTCTTGTCTTGTCTTCTCTCTCTCTCTCTCTCTCTCTCTCTCTCTCTCTCTCTCTCTCTCTCTCTCTCTTTCTCTCTCTCTCTCTTTCTCTCTCTCTCTCTCTCTTTCTCTTTCTCTCTCTTTCTCTCTCTCTCTTTCGCTCTCTCTCTCTCTCTCTCTCTCTCTCTCTCTCTCTCTCCCTCATGCTGTGTCTCTCACCTTCCTGGAATGTTAGATTTTTTTTTTTCATTGCAAATGTTTGTTTATTTGTTTGTTTGTTTTAATCTGATAAGTCCATATTCATAAAACCCAGTGTCCGATAAAACTTAGTTTTGTGAATAAGAAATTAATCAAAGAAAAGCAGTAAAAATGATTATCGAAACATGTCTGGTTTCTTCATGATTTGGGGTGAGTTTTGTGTGTGTGTGTGTGTGTGTGTGTGTGTGTGTGTGTGTTTGTTTGTTTTTGTTTTTGTTGTTTGGTTTTTTTGTTTTGTTATGTTTTGTTTGTTTGTTTGTTTGTGTTTTTGTTTTGTTTTGTTTTTTTGTTGGTTTTTGGTTTTTGGGGTTTTTTTTGTTTTTGTTTTTGTTGTTGTTTTTTTGTTTGTTTGTTTTTTTTGTTTTGTTTTGTTTTTTGTTGTTGCTGCTTTTGTTCTCTTCTCAAAGCCC
>NC_134903.1:18236284-18256284 GCF_041734735.1 Babylonia areolata
GCCTAAGTCATTTAAAAAATAATAATAAAATAAAAATAAAATAAAAACCACCTCTGCAACACTTCTACAATGGAGAGGGGCTATCGAATGATGATGGCAGGATCCAGGGAGCCGAGGATCATTGAGACGGAGGTCCTTGACGACGTGAAGGCCGGTCCTTCAGCCACACACCTTGGCCCACAGAGGGCAAGGAAATCTATGGGTGGGAGGACTCCGGTCAGCAGATGCTTTATAATAATAATAATAATAATAACAATAATAATAATAATAATGATAATAATGATAATAATAATGATAATAATAATAATAATAATGATAATAATAATAATAATAATAATAATAATAATAATAATAATAATAATGATAATAATAATAATAATAATGATAATAATAATAATAATAATGATAATAATAATAACGTACATTTATATAGCGCCCTTTCTCACTAAGAGCTCAGGGCGCTTTACATAAAAGAAAAATATTACAAGTAACATAAAACATTCATGACCACTCTTTCTAAAAAAAGAAAAAAAAAAAAAAAGAAAAAAAAAAACTCCCCTCACTCACACTCTCCATTTCTCACTCCGCATACATCCAAAGTGAGCTGACATGGGTGGTGTTGGAGAAAAGGAAGCTGAGAGTACTTATAGATAGGTTTTAAAAAGATGAGTCTTTAGTGATGAGCGAAAAGCAGAAATAGAATCAGATGCACGGATATGATGAGGAAGGTTGTTCCAGATGTGAGGAGCAGCAAAGAAGAAAGAACGTTTACCATAGGTTCTTGTATTGACACGAGAAGGTTCCAAAAGGTAACAGTCAGAGGAAGAGCGTCTATACTTGTTCCTCCGAAGATCGCCTTCTTGCAGCTTCAGAGGTCTCAGCGTCCCGCTTGGTAATTGACCTCCTGCTGTCTTGGTCTCTGGTGATTCTTTTTTTTTTTTTTTCGTTCAAGTTCGTGGGCTGCAACTCCCACGTTCACTCGTATGCACACAAGTGGGCTTTTACGTTTATGACCGTTTTTACCCCGCCATGTAGGCAGCCATACTCCGTTTTCGGGGGTGTGCATGCTGGGTATGTTCTTGTTTCCATAACCCACCGACGCTGACATGGATTACAGGATCTTTAACGTGCGTATTTGATCTTCTGCTTGCATATACACACGAAGGGGGTTCTTGCACTAGCAGGTCTGCACATGTGTTGACCTGGGAGATGGTAAAAATCTCCACCCTTTACCCACCAGGCGCCGTCACCGTGATTCGAAGCCGGGACCCTCAGATTGACAGTCCAACGCTTTAACCACTCGGCTATTGCGCCCGTCGGTCTCTGGTGATGTTTTTCCAGCCCTTTTCTGGAATGCCAGCGGCTTTTGAGTTGACTTCACAGCACTTTCTGTCAGACTCCTCTGTCAGCCTTTTTTTTTTTTTTTTTTTTTTTTTTTTTTTTTTAACCCGGACTTTCTTGGGTCGACCACCGTTTTATTTTGCATATAAATCACACAATCAACTAAACACCATGGAAATAATCAAACCAATACCCGGCATTCCATAACTATGTCAAAGTAATCAATAGCATCTATGGAATAAATACATTTTTTCATTTACTGATTTGGGGCTTGTTACAATAATATGGAAGGAAAATGTACAAATCATACAATTAAGTGTACAAAACTTGGAATCAATGTTTTCTTGGGTTTTATTTTCCCTCCTCTGTCAGGCTATCCCTGGCAAAGCTTTCAGTGGAAAACGGTTCTTCTTCTTCTTCTTCTTCTTCTTCTTCTTCTTCTTCTTCTTCTTCGTTCGTGGGCTGCAACTCCCACGTTCACTCGTATGTACACGAGTGGGCTTTTACGTGTATGACCGTTTTTTTTAACCCCGCCATTTTGGCAGCCATACTCCGTTCTCGGGGGTGCTTTGGTCATTTGTGTGTCCTCCATGCGTGATACATGTCCCGTCCATCGAAGCTGTTTGGTCAGTAGCATAGCGTTAATGATGGTGATGTGGGCTCGGTCTGAGATTTTGATGCTTCTCGCATAGTCTTGTCACTTAATGGCTAGACGGTGGTACGAAGGTATTGTTGGTTAAAAAAAAAAAAAAAAAACTAAAATAAAATAAAATAAAATAAAAAGGTGGTCCAGGAGCTGCACTTGTTTTCGGTACATAACCCAGTTTTCTGGTCCGTAGAGGAAAGTAGTGAGATCTGTTGATCTGTACACAGGTCTTTTCCTTGACAAGGACTCTTTGAGACTGAAAATGGAGAGAGGCTCCCAAATAGCTAGAGATTAAAACACCCGGCTGTACAAGAAAAAAACCACAACAAAAAACCAAAACAAAACAAACAAAAAAAAAAAACCACAACAAAACAAAACAAAACAAACAAACAACAACAACAAAAGAACCACGGTGAAATGTGCATACACTTGAAAGTTACAGGAACGGAAAAGCAACAGAAGAAACGTTTATCATTCATTCATTCATTCATTCATTCATTCGTTCGTTCGTTCGTTCGTTCGTTCATTCATTCGTACTTTTGTTCGTTCGTTCATTCATTCGTTCATTCATTCGTTTGTTCATTCATTCATTCATTCGTTCGTTCGTTCGTTCGTTCGTTCGTTCGTTCATTCATTCATTCGTTCGTTCGTTCGTTCGTTCGTTCGTTCATTCGTTCGTTCGTTCTTTCGTTCATTCATTCATTCATTCGTTCGTTCATTCATTCATTCATTCGTTCGTTCATTTGTTCGTTCATTCATTCATTCATTCATTCATTCGTTCGTTCATTCATTCATTCATTCGTTCGTTCATTTGTTCGTTCATTCATTCATTCATTCATTCATTCATTCGTTCGTTCGTTCATTCATTCGTTCGTTCGTTCGTTCATTCGTACGTTCGTTCGTTCGTTCATTCATTCATTCATTCATTCGTTCGTTCATTCATTCGTTCATTCATTCGTTCGTTCATTCATTCATTCGTTTGCTCGTTCGTTCGTTCTCTGCCTGCCTGCCTGCCTGTCTGTCTGTTACAAACACAAAGGGAACGTTATCAACAAACAATGGAAAGCACTGATTGCAGTTCTCCGAATGTCAAAGCAGCAAAAGGATGCTCATTCTCATTCTTAAAGCACCAAGCTACCCGACAGAGTATTGAATCAATTACACAATAGCAAAACCGCCACTCATTATGACAGAAAGATAGAGAGAAAAAAAGACAAAAAAAAAAACAAAAAAAAAAGACGAAGTGCTCTCTGTAAAAACGGATTCGCTTGAAAGTTCGTGTCGCTGTAGATTTGTTCGCGTTGTTATTTTTTTTTGTTCTTGTTGCAATCGTTGACTCACTTGTGTAAACAAAGTGAGTCTATGTTTTAACCCATTGTTCGGTTGTGTGTGTGTGTGTGTGTGTGTGTGTGTGTGTCTGTGTGTGTGTCTGTGTCTGTGTGTGTCTGTGTGTGTCTGTGTGTCTGTGTCTCCGTGGTAAACTTTAACATTGACATTTTCTCTGCTAATACTTTGTCAATTGACACCAAATTAGGCATAAAAATAGGAAAAAAATTCAGTTCTTTCCAGTTATCTTGTTTAAAACAATATTGCACCTCTGGGATGGGCACACAAAAAAAAAAAGAAAAAGAAAAAGCCAAATTATATGCAAACTGCATTTACTGTTATATTTATATTTTTTGTATTCTCTAAACTTGGCACTTTGATCTGATATTCGACCCAACAACAAGAGCAGTCCTTATTATCATTTTTTGTTCAAACAGGAACTTCTTTTGCTAAGCATGGAAGTTTTATTTATTTTGCAAACATTTTGGTGCGGATAGTAAAAAAGGGAAATTACTCGGTAATTAATGCTAGGGGACTTAATTTGCTTTAAACTGATTTTTCTCATCTTAAACATTACATTTTGAAATTATACTCAATACATAAAAAGCTTGGATTTTTTTTTTTTAAAGTGTATCACAAGTGAGTCTTGAAGGCCTTGCCTCTCTTGTTCTTGTTGCAATTGTTGTTAATGTTCTTGTCACTGCTTTTATTTGTCGCTATCATTGTTGTTAATGTTTTTTCAATGATGTTGATGATATTGTTGTTTTGTTGTTGTTGTTGTTGTTGTTTGTGTTGCTGTTCTTGTTGTTAATGGTGCAGGTAAAACTGTTGTTTTATTATGATCGTTGATGTTGTTGTTGTCTTGTTGCTGATGTTGTTGTTGTTGTTGATGATGATGTAGTTCATGTAAATGTTGTTGTTGTCGTTGTTGTTGTTGTTCATGCCGTAGTTAAAAGTAATTTTTATTCTCGCCGTGGGTGTTGTCTTGTTGTGACCGCTGTTGTTATTGTTTCTGGTCTTCTTGTCCTTCAGAACATTAGGGTTGTCATGTTGTTATGTTGTCGTGTTGTTATGTTGTCATGCTGTCAAGAAGAGCACAGTTGATCATTGACTAACCAACATGACAACGCAGAAAATCAAGTTCAGGTGAGCAAGTCTTGGCTTTTACTCACACTCAAGACATTATTCCCCCCCACCCCTCCCCTGCCCCCCACCCCCATCCCCACCCCACCCCTCCTCTCCCCCGCCGCCCCCCTCCCCACTCCCCCCTTCCTTTGTAAAAGTGTACACAGGTTTTGTGAACATGACAACAGAAACTCTGCTTCTTGTCTGGGTTTTACACTCTGCAATGCAGGAGAGAGATCATGGCGAGCAGACGAACGCTCAGTATGTGAATAACAAGACAAACAACGTGCATTTCTTTTTATTATTTTTATTTTTATTTATTTTTTTTTATTTTTTTGTACATTACCATTTACTTTATTCATGACACATGGTGAAAACTCTGGACGAATACAAAAAAACTCAAACGAACACGACGGGCGCAATAGCCGAGTGGTTCAAGCGTTGGATTTTCAATCTAAGGGTCCCGGGTTCGAATCTTGGTAACGGCGCCTGCTGGGTAAAGGTTGATGACTTTTCCGATCTCCCAGGTCAACATATGTGCAGACCTGCTAGTGCCTGAACCCCCTTCATGTGTATACGGCACGCAGAAGATCAATTAATACGCACGTGAAAGATCCTGTAATCCATGTCAGCGTTCGATGGGTTATGGAAACAAGATTTTACCCAGCATGCACACCCCCGGAAAACGGAGTATGGCTGCTTACATGGCGGGGTCATACAAGTAAAAGCCCACTCGTGTACATACGAGTGAACATGGGAGTTGCAGCCCACGAACGAAAAAGAAGGAGAAGAAGAAAAAGACGAAGAAGAAGAAGGAGAAGGAAACGAAGGAGAAGGAGGAGGAGAAGGAGAAGGAGGAGGAGAAGAAGAAGAAGAAGAAGAAGGAGGAGGAGGAGGAGGAGAAGAAGAAGAAGAAGAAATGAGCACAACACAAGACAATGGGAGGACAGTTTATGTCGACTGACTGACTTAGAAACCAGAAGAAAAAGATGCAGACCGGTTGGTAGAGTACCTCGATTAACAAGACCTCATACTCCTTCTTCTTCTTCTTCTTCTTCTTCTTCTTCGCCTTCTTCTTCTTCTTCAATGTCGTCATCAGCATCAGCATCAACATCATCGTCGTTGTCAATCTTAACATCATCATAACACATTATCATCATTATCATATCCTCCTCCTCCTCCTCCTCCTCATGATGATGATGATGATCATCATCATCATCATCATCGTAATAACATCATCATCATTATCGTCATCGTCGTCATCATCGTTGTTACTGTTGTTTGCCATTACTGTAAAACACGTAATGCAGGACATTTTTGTTCATGGCCTTATTCAAGACAACGAAGGAACGTCTACATGAACTCACAAGGGACATGTCATCCAAATGGCAGGCCACCGCCACTACCACCACCCGCAACGCCCCGGGACCGATTCATTTCCCGCTCATGCACAAACTACAGCGTCTGCCTGTGTGTCCCGAGTCACGGACTGTGTTTGTGCATGAGCCGAAATACGGTGCGCGTAACCCTCTCCTGGTTGCCGTAGCTTTCGGGGCTTTGTGTTACAGTGTGAAAAATTGTCCTTTTTTTTTAACATGACCTCTTAATGTCAACTAAAGTTGCCTATGCCGGTGCAATGTCTAGTCATCTAAAGTTGCGAAAGAGTTAATCATTCCACACACACACACACACACACACACACACACACACACACACACACACACACACACACAGGTCCAATTCCTCACCGTCTCTCGCAGGAAATCAAGTTCAGGTGAGCAAGTCTTGGCTTTCACTCACACTCAAGATATTATTCCCCCGCCCTCCCACAGCAACAAGTCCTGATCATGACCTCGACAGCATCCCAACACCAGTCAAAACATTGGACTGAGACAGACAGACACGCACGCACGCACACACACACACACACACACACACACACACACACACACACACACACACACACACACACACACACTAAACTCCAGAGATATAGAAATAAAATAAAATAAATTAAATTAACGCAGTTCGAGCGCCATAGCCCTTCAGCGATTGGGTTTGCGTCAGTCATCTTATTCGTAGGAAAAATCTTTGAAATCAGATGTCCTCTGACGCATTATCTGGGTTTCTTTCCTTAAAAAACGGAACGAAAGTTTATTCAAAAAGGCCACGGCCCCATTTGAAGGGGTGATTATATATTTTGTAAGAATAGATTTACATAAGAATATAATCTTACAACGTGTATGCTCAAAGCTCTGTTCTCTTTAACCAGTCATGAAACTCCGTCGTTTTAATTACTTATAGATAAATATGGCAAGATTCGAAAAAACGTTATCATTTGTAGAAGACAGAAGTAATACTAACCGAAATTTTTTTGGTCTGCTATAATATCTCAAAGGAATATATTTGTGTCTCAAGTCATCTAATACAGGACAACATAATACGAAATGGACTTCATCTACTTTTGCAAATCTACAAAACGGACATACCATATCGTTTACAGTGCTGGGCTTGTGTCTTTTACTGTGTACGTTGATATCAGATACACCAAAACGAAACCTTGTTAAAGCACATCTGATGACTCGGTTAATATTTTTTGCTAAATACGGTTCTGTGAAATGATTCCTTTTAAACAATCTGAACAAAGAAAATCTTTCATATTTTGTAACGTTTCCTTTCGTTTCCTTAAAAAAAAAATAATAAAAAAACCCTTTCTTTTTAGTCTGTCGATGATGGTCCACGGTCGTGAAAGGCTGCTGACTGGACGATCAGGTTTATAAGTGTGATGTCACAAACGCTAGAAGTTGGGACGGTATTTCAACGTGCTGTGTGTAGACATTCTAGTGAGTTCCTGTCACCAGGCCTGTGTTCTGGTCTTCCTGCGTGCAGAAACTGACTGAGGATGTTGCAGACATCCAGTGGCTGTACCTCTGACGCTGCTGCTTGAACAAGGTGGCCGTGTCTTCACTTCTCTCTGCCTGTCTGTCTTTCTGCCAGCGTGTTGACAAAGAGTATCAGCGCTCTGTTCACATCTGGTGGTGTGTCCATCGAGATCGATGATGACCATCGTTGTCATCCAGCTGGGGGAAGGGGGAAGGGTGGTGGTGGGGTGGGGGGGAGGATGCTCATGAATCTATCTGTGAATGCGCAGATGGCTGAATAGTCCAATCTGCGCACGAAATGTTCGCTGACAGTTGGGGCAGACAAAGACAGGCATACCATTGTCAGGGAGCTTGTTTGCCCGTGACTTTCTGGCCTGCTTCTTCTGAACAGCTGCAGCAGTCCTGTTGGCCTCGCACAACTTGGCGCCTTTGTGCACAGCAGCGCGCCATTTGTCACGGTCTACTGCAGATTCCTCCCAGGAGTCAGGGTTGATATCAAACGCTTTCAGAGAGACTTTCAGAGTATCTCTGAAGCGCTTCTTCTGACCTCCGTGTGATCTCTTCCCTTGTTGCAGCTCGCCATAGCTCGTCTGTTGTCTACATCTAAGACGTGTTAGATGCCCGGTGTAAAGGTTTTTGTTGCCTTTGCCTGTTAACAGATATGATTTTTGTCAAGCATATACGTTCAGGTTACGGTTTTTTTTTGGGTTTTTTTTTTTTTTTTTTTTTTTTTTTTTCATCCTCTGATGAAAAATTGTACGGAAGGGACAACATCAGAGGCATGACTTAGGTTTGTGTATACGAATGTGAATGTATTTGTGCCGAAGTTTCTTTTCCAGCTTTTTTTTTTTTTTTTGCTTTTTTTTTTCAGGTTCCGTGGGACCACTATTTACAGGTGTTTTGTTTATTTGGTTGTTTGTTTTTCAGCCCTGATATAAGGCCCTGTGCGATCGACTGGTTTCAGTTCAAGGAGACGTCACTGCATTAATTTTGAACAAATCCATATATGCTATGCCACATCTGCAAGACAGATGCCTGATCAGCAGCATTACCCAAGGCGCTTAGCTAGGCATGCATGCATATATATATATATATATATATGTGTGTGTGTGTGTGTGTGTGTGTGTGTGTGTGTACCTATCAGACTGGAATTCTGCTACATAATTTCGCCAGAGGAGAACACATGTTGCCATGGGTTCTTTTTCAGTGCCCCAAGTGCGTGCTGCACACTCGACCGAGGTTTCTCGTCTCATCCGAATGACTAGACGTTCAGTTTGATTTTCCAGTCAAACTTGGGTAGAAAGAGCTGGAGGGGGATTCGAACCCAGACCCTTCCGGACTCTCTGTGTGGCATATAAGCGTCTTAACCATTCTGCCACCTTGATCCTTACACTGGGCCTTCGCTCTTTCTGTTTGTGTGTCTGTGGTGTGGTGTGGCTTGTGTGGATCCACTGGACTATAGCGAGGGCAGTGCCTGTCGGGTGTATTTCCGGGGACCGCTACGGTAGCCGGGTTGGCCTATCTGGAGATGCGAACACACCAGTGGACTGCACCCCATCTCCCCCTATCAGTTAACAGAACATCCCTCTGGTAGCCTAGCTAAATTGTGCCCCAACCGCAACCTCTCGCAACACAATTTTCATCAGCATACTGATGTTGGTAGAAGAAGAAAACCACAAAGGATTCTTTATTTATTTACTTCTTTTTTTTCTCAACGCCTGACTAAGCGCGTTGGGTTACGCTGTTGGTCAGGCATCTGCTTGGCAGATGTGGTGTAGGCGTATTTTGTATTTGTATTTGTATTTGTATTCCTTTTTATCACAACAGATTTCTCTGTGTGAAATTCGGGCTGCTCTCCCCAGGGAGAGCGCGTCGCTACACTACAGCGCCACCCATTTTTTTTTGTATTTTTCCTGCGTGCAGTTTTATTTGTTTTTCCTATCGCAGTGGATTTTTCTACAGAATTTTGCCAGGAACAACCCTTTTGTTGCCGTGGGTTCTTTTACGTGCGCTAAGTGCATGCTGCACACGGGACCTCGGTTTATCGTCTCATCCGAATGACTAGCGTCCAGACCGATTTGACCGAACGCAGTGACGCCTCCTTGAGTTATTGATACTGATACTGATACTGCCTGTCACTGTCTCTGACTGTCTATCTCGGCCACTACTATCTTATCTTTCCTTCCTTTGCCGTTTCTGTTGCTGACAGCTATGTGAGGGTATAAATTGCATATGCAGAATAATTCCTGCACGTAACTTGTATTTTGAAAACACTACTAAAAAAAAAAAAAAAACTACTGGCAATGATAGAAACAGCAGCAGCAGCAAAACTACTACTGCTGCTATTACTACTTTTGTTGCTGCTACATTGCAAGGCTACGATTAACAATTATGAGTGCTGTCTAACTAATAACCAATATATCCGCTAGTAGTGGTAGTAGTAGCAGCAACAGCAACAACAACAACAAAAACAGCAACAGCAGAAGCAGTAGCAGCAGCAGTAGTAGTAGTAGTAGTAATAGTAGTATCGTCGTTTGCGTCAATGGTTACGATATCTATAATGCAAACAATGACAATGTAGAAAATGTATTCCCATGTTTCTGTTGGATCTTCCTATCAACATCATCATCATCATGTGTGTGAGTGTGTGTATGTGTGCAGTGCGTGCATGTGTGAGTATGCACAGTTTCAGTTTCAGTTTCAGTAGCTCAAGGAGGCGTCACTGCGTTCGGACAAATCCATTTACGCAACACCACACCTGCCAAGCAGATGCCTGACCAGCAGCGTAACCCAACGCGCTTAGTCAGGCCTTGAGAAAGAGTGTGCACAAGTTTTTTTTTTATATTGATATGCACTTGTATGTATCCTAATTTCTACTGTATCTGTGTTTATGTATGATTTTCGATTTATGTTCGCACGTTGTTATGTACTATCCCCCCCCCCCTTCCCCCAGTATTCCTTGTGACCCCGGTACACTTGGTAATAAAGACATAATGATATTCTATTCTATTCAATCATCAGTATTGCTGGAAGCCTACCTTCAACTACGTCAACGTAATAATAATGACGTCACCATTCGTCACCGGTAGTGACGACAACGTCACAGCGGAATCTGGAACAGATCCAGACGGATGCGTGGTGTTCCCTTTTTCTACTTTCGCTCCTTGGCTGCAGCCGGAAGACTTGGTGTCCTTCGCAACCCAGCAAGCTTTCAACAGGTTTACCAATGTTTACTTGCTGACGGTTCTCCTCTTTGTCAGTGTGCCTTGCAACGTGGTGAACCTGATAGTGTTTTGGAAGCACGGGCTGAAAGAAAGAATCAACCTTTGTATGTTCTGTCTGGCTCTGGCCGATCTTTTGACCGTGGCGCCTCACTTTGTCTGGAACTTTGACGGCTTATATTCAGAAATTTCCGGCGCCCCGTACCGGTTTTTGGTGATGAAGGTGTGTGTGAACACCATGGTTCATTCTCTGGCTGGGTTTATCTACGTGTCGGGGTTTCTCTGCACGCTTATCGCTTTGGAAAGATGCCTGTGCGTGTTGAGTCCGCTCAAGGCTCAGAGCAGCATCCCAACCAGCGCGGCAGCCGTTATTATCGGGGTGGGTCACGTGGTTATCTTCGCGGGGCATTACATCATCGCCACCAGATGGCGCGTGGTGTGTATGTTCGACCCCTTGACAGCACAGACAAAGGATGTTTTCTATTCCAGTGAGTTCTATCTACGGAACAAATCCCTTGTGGACTTCATGGACGGGATCATCTTTGGCATCGTCCTACCCGGATTGTACGTTGCCGGAGTTTCAATCTCCACCGTCATCACTGTCCTCAAATTAAAAGAAATGGCGCAGTGGCGAGACAGGTCCTCATCAACCGCTTCCACAGGAACCGGAAACGCCACCAAAGACGTGAGCTTGACCCGGATGTTGATCGGGATTTCCTGTCTGTTCGTCGCGTGCACCACCCCTCCCCTTGTCTTACACGCCGCTCTTCCGTTCGTCCCTGACTTAGGGCTGAGCGGTAAGTTCTACAACACTTACTACCTGTTCATCAACATACAGCAACTTCTGACCTACATCAACGCTTCTGTCAACTTCTTCGTTTACTATCCCTTCGGTACAAAGTTTCGCCGCACTGTACAGAGCATGTTTAGCGGGGTTTTCGCCGGATGTAACTGTCTTCGGAGAAAAGCGAAGACATACAGTGAATCGGAATCTGTAAGGCCTGCAAATGATCTCTCATCTGTGAGCCAGTCGACTGTGAAAACGGCTGGAGCGAAGGCGGAGTTCGATGGCAAAGATTGATGAAGGAAAATGGATCAGTGGTAATAAAAAAAAAATGCCGATAGCAAAACGATGTATATATTTATCGAATCATTTATTCATTTATTTATTCATTATTTATATATTGTTCATTTGTTTGTTTGTTTGTCGTCTGATCACCAGCACAGTTTCAATGGCATTGTAACTCCTTTCGCAAATACTGATTTTTCCATGAAACATACAATGCGATTCTTTTCAGGGAGGAGGTTTTCATTATCTCACCACAGTGAATCAGGGACGACTTAGCGTTTGCAGGGTTGTTGTGGTTGTTGATGATGTTGTTGCTGTTACTGTTTTGCTGTCGTTACTTTCGTGATTGGTGGTTGTTGAGGCGTGGAGAGAGATCTTGTTCTGTGTCGTGTATCGTCTGTTTCATTGCTCTCTCTCTCTCTCTCTCTCTCTCTGTGTGTGTGTGTGTGTGTGTGTGTGTGTGTGTGGTGTCAGTCAAAAGATCCTTTATAATGCCTTCACAGTCCGCATTTGGCCTTCTCTTTAGCCCATGAAAAATAAAGGTTATTCCTCTGCCCTCTAAATCGCCAGTTTTCTGCTCAGTGGCATCAGTCTTATTCATCAGTTCATTAAGTAAGCCTACGATTTCTCACAATCCCACGATTTCTCTCACTTTAAGAGAAATCGTGGATTGCGAGAAATCGTGGTCGTTCCCCTCCCATTTTTCTCTCAGTTGGAAGTCCTCTTTATTTTTATTAAAAATATTTCCTTTGCCATCAGAGTTGTTTTCTTGTTTTTGTTTTTTTTCCCGCCAATGCAAATCTAAGAGAAATATGAGAGAGAGTTAGAGAGAGAGGGGGGGGGGGGGGGGAAACAACAAAAACGATCATGATAAAGACATTGGCGTTTGCGGTGAAGACATCCACAATAGACGGTGAAGATGATGGCACAGTTCTGATTTTAAAAAGTGTGAGTGTATGTCAGTGAGCGAGCGAGTGAGTGAGTGTGTGCATGCGTGCGTGCGTGCGTGTGTGTGTGTGTGTGTGTGTGTGTGTTTCCTTGTGTGTTTTTACTTGGCTGGTTGATTTGGTCTTCTTTCATTCTGTTTTTTTAAAATATTTTCCTGTTCTACGTGTCTACTATGAAATCCATTTTCAGTGCAATCGTGCACGCCAAAAGGATGCTGGCAAACAAAGGAACAAATGAGCAAACATGAAATGAAAAACATTCATTAGCTTTGTCCAGTTACACGGGCTTTTTAAGTCAATGACAAAGTGCCAAAGTGTCGCTTATCTCTTAGTAGTTCATTTTGTCCCACAAAAAAATCTGTTTTTCTCTCTGTTCCATTTGATCGGTTTTGCACCATTTTTGTTCTGGTGGCAAAGGGTTAAGACGCTCAGCTGCCAATACAGAGAGTCCGTGAGGGTGTGGGTTCGAATCCCGCTCTCGCCCTTTCTCCTAAGTTTGACTGGAAAATCAAACTGAGCGTCTAGTCTTTCGGATGAGACGATAAACCGAGGTCCCGTGTGCAGCACGCACTTGGCGCATTGAAAAAGAACCCATGGCAACGAGAGTGTTGTCCTCTGGCGAAATTACGTAAAATGAAATCCACTTTCATAGGTACACAAATATGTAAGCATGCACTCAAGGCCTGACTAAGCGCGTTGGGTTATGCTGCTGGTCAGACATCTGCTCAACAGATGTGGTGTAGCGTGTATGGATTTGTCCGAACGCAGTGACGCCTCCTTGAGAAACTGAAACTGTTCTGATTTGTACCTACTATGTCAGCTAATGACATCAAAAAACCCAACGTTCCAGTGTTCTCTCTAGCTTTCTCTCTCTCTCTGTCTCTGCTTTTTTTTCTCTGTGTGTGTGTGTGTGTGTGTGTGTGTGTCTGTGTGTGGTATTAACTCTCTGTCTCTGTGTATGTCTCCTTTTCTCTCTCAGTGTCTCTCTCACGTTCTCTCTCTGTCACCCTCTCTCTGTCTCTGTCTTTCTCACGTGCTCTGACCCCTCTCCTGGCCATACGCATGAACACGTACACACCTCAACACACACAGACACACACGCACACACAGGCGCACACACTCATTAACACATAAACACACACACACACACTGAAATACAGACACATGTACGCACACAGGCATACACACACGCGCGCGCGCACACACACATCAACAACAACAACACACACACACACATGGAAAACACAACTCAGGTTTGTCATTTCATGTTTAATTAATAACTGAACACAACCTTAAAATCTCTTTTGAGGTATACCTATGTAGTGATCAAAAATGTAAAAACCAATCCGCAGACAATTACCCAATAACAATATAGCCTCTTGCTTCCGACCGCGGATATATCTGCGGTTTAAGGGTAACTGCATAATCAGGTGTCCAGCCACTCAGTTGCAAACGCTTACCTCCCTTCGCAAATGGCGACTGCCTTGATGAGTGTTCGAAGTGATATCACGGCACATTTTGACTTAATGTTGACGCGGTTTTTGTTTTTTTTTTGCATTTTATAAAGTGAAAGGCTGCTGAGCTTGTCAGCATGGCTGCAGAAGAGGTGACTAGAATTTTATTTGCTTTTCTGCAAAACGTGATAGAACATCAAAGTTATGTTGTTGCTGTTGAGCAACTGAAGTGATTCTGGTTATCCCGATGATGGTAACATGCTACAAGGTACATCAACAGGAAGGGGGCGGGGTCGTGTCAGAAGTGGGTATAGAAAAAAAACTCCAATATTTTAGGTTGAAACCTTCATTTTGGGGTTTTTACCTACAATGAAACCCTCCAGATGAAAGCTTATATTGTTTACTGTGAGTTTTTGTGTTGTAATAGTTTGTGATTGTGTTTGTGGGTGTTTGGGTGGCAGGGTGTGTGTGTGTGTGGGGGGGGGGGGGGGGGGGGGGGGGAGTATTTATGTATAATGTTCATGTTTTAGAACAACATGGTAGTGCAGGAAACAACATAAGCTGGCTGTTGTGTCTAATACATTTGCTAGTATTTTAGCACTGTTTCCACCCGTAAAATAAACAAAGTTGAATTTTCTTCTCCCCCCCCCCCCCCCCCCCCCAATGTATCCTGTGTTGTTTGTTGTTGTTATTATTTAAATCCGAGAAATCTTCCCCTGACTGGGAGTGATCTCATCCTGTCAACATTGAAGTAACGATGATTGTATTTTCCATTCATTTTCCTCTAAGAAAACATATACTTTTACATCCTTTTGGACATGGTTTTAATTGTTGTGATTTTTTTTTTAAAGAGGTTGGTGATTATTGTGCAAAAAATCACAAATAGTTCCGAAAGTGAAATGGATATATGAAATTCGGAAATAATTTGGTGTGGTGAAATGGATTTATGAATTTCGGAAATAATCATTTGATGTGGTGAAATGGATATATGAATTTCGGAAATACTCATTTGATGTGGTGAAATGGATATATGAATTTCGGAAATACTCATTTGATGTGGTGAAATGGATATATGAATTTCGGAAATACTCATTTGATGTGGTGAAATGGATATATGAATTTCGGAAATACTCATTTGGTGTGGTGAAATGGATATATTAATTTTGGAAATAATCATTTGATGTGGTGAAATGGATACATGAATTTCGTAAATAATCATTTGATGTGAATATCATGGCTGTGAAAACAACCAACAATGATGATGATGATGACGACGACAACAATGTTGACAACGTTGATGACGGTGGTGATGAAGATTATCATTATTATCACCATCATCATTATATTCATCATTATCATCATCATAATCATCACCACAACGACAATGAACATGATGATTATGAGGGTATTTGCATTTTAGAATGAAGAAATGAGTGAATGGATGTGTGACTGATCATATGAATGAATGAATGAATGAATAAAGGCAGGAGTGAGTGAATGAATGAATGATTGGTCAATTACACAAACAGCAAATGTCATACTAAGTGTATCATATCAATATTTTATGAGGATATTGTGATCACACATGTGTGCCGATTTCTGGATGAAAATCTCAACAGATCACATCTTTCATTGACATTATCTCTCTCTCTCTCTCTCTCTCTCTCTCTCTCTCTCTCTCTGTGTGTGTGTGTGTGTGTGTGTGTGTGTGTGTGTGTGTGTGTGTGTGTGTAATTCATTTTATGTTTGATTGTAAATCATGCGATGATTTGAGAAATAAATGTGTGATTTTTCATAAAAGAATTTGCAAAAAGAAAGGAACTCTTTAGTATATTAACATTAGATCATGCGGTGAACACACACACACACACACACACACACACACACACACACACAGGGAGATTCTAAATATTACGAAAATATAAACTTCTGTCACAAGAACCATACTTTAAAGAAAGATTTTAAATCTTAAAGCTTCGGGTATAAGAAACCGCAGATACAAGAAACACACAAACACGAACAATTTTCTCTCCACTTTCCTATGACCGGAGTGTATGCTGTGCTTTCATCTTGTTCGCGAACTATCGCAAACCGGTTAGCAAAAGACTCTGAGTTCAGTCTCTTTGTGACAAAGGAGGCTTTGATGCAAGAGACGTTGCTAAGAATTGTTTCAAATACAGAGCACTCATCGCGTTAGGCAAATGTTTTGTTGTTGTTTTTTTCTGAGTATTTCATAGCTGTCTCGTTAACAAATAAGGATGCCAAAACATATTATCGAAAGGAATGCCATATTTACCAACCCAGATGGGTACATGATAATAAACAGAAGCACAGATACATAGATCAATAAATCTGTTTGATACAGGGGGAGTTCTAGTCAGTCCAATCATCCTGGTTCATGACCATCCCAGTTAGCAAGACAAATGACAGATTTCGCTTTCGTCATCGATATTTCTCCGGTTTAACTGGTTCACATATAAACAGTAGTTGGTTGCAACATACATCTTTTATAACCCATGTGACATGATTGTTGCAGTCGTTACATTAAAGGGGGGAACCTTTTAAAGTGATCACTTGAGGAAACGGTATCGTATCGTATCGTATCGTATCGTATCGTATCGTATCGTATCGTATCGTATCATTTGGGAAACGGTATTGTATTGTATGGTATCGTATTGTGTTGTATTGTATTGTATCACTTGGGGAAACTGTATTGTATTGTATTGTATTGTATCGTATCGTATTGTATCGTATCGTATCGTATTGTATTGTAATGCATTGTACTGTGTTGTATTACTCTTTGTCACAACAAGATCTCTCTGTGTGAATCAATGAATTCAAACATTGGATTATATATTATTTATAATTTAACAAAGTCCTTGAGAGTTAGACAGTAAAACAATAAACAAGTGCAGAAACCTTCGCTCCATAAAATGGACAAAGGGGATATGATTCCCTAAAGTAGGTAAAGGGGGTACAATTCCTTAAAATGAACGCAAGAGGACACAATTATACTTGAAGTAGACAAAAGGAGATACAATTTCTTAAAATACACAGAGTGGAGGGGAGGGGTATAATTTCTTGAAACAGACAATGGCGATACAAGTCCTTAAATTAGACAAAGCAATGCAGTTCCTTAAAATGGGGAAAAGGACAAACAGCTCCTTCATTCAAACAACCATATCGTCATCGACATTTCTCTTGTTTTGATTGTTAAAATATAAAAAGTAGGAAACAGCAACGTAGTTCGTTTTCAATCAGAAGTCCTTAAAATGTGCAGAAGGGGAAACAATTACTTCAGACAGACAAAGCGATACAATTCATCAAAACGGGCAAAAGACGACACAAATCATTAGAATTGACAAAGGGACACAACTTCAAGCCAGGGCTGCTGAGCGTTTCCCACCAGAGTTATGTTGCGTGATTGATCTCACCAAAGCTGAGTTTGCTTCGTATTAAGAATTTTTCAGAATATTTGGAATCATTGTAGATTCGGGAAATTTCTTAACACAAAGCAGACTTTGCGCCCCTAACATAGCTCATGCAAAGCAGCCCAGGGTGCAAAAAGGTGTATAAAGGGTACATAAAAACACCACCCCACCCTCCACCTGATCTGACCACCGCTAAGACCAAACCAACCATCGGGTGTACAAACCAGAACATTGACCATTGGAATCAATCACAAGACTGACCACCCTACGAAGACCTTGGCCTATAAAAGGTGCAAGGCAACAGAAGTCAATTCTATTCTGCACACCCCATGCCCAAAACGCGCGTCCCTTTTTTTTTTCTTTAAAAAAAATAATAATAATAATACACAGGGTTGATAAAAAGTAATGGACGTTTTGGGAACGTGCAGAGTTTTCTCCAAGGGGGCATCGTGAAACGATAAGGGATGTAAGTGAAAACAGCGGCGTTTGCAGCTATTTAAAATCGTATTTCTCTTTTTATGTCACAACAGCTTTCTCTGTGTGAAATTCGGGCTGCTCTCCCCAGGGAGAGCGCGTCGCTACACTGAGAGCACTTTTTTTTTTCTGCGTGCAGTTTTTAACTGTTCTTCCTATCGAAGTGGATTTTTCTATAGAATTTTGCCAAGGGGCAACCTTTTTGTTGCCGTGAGTTATTTTACGTGCATGCCTCCACACAGGACCTCGGTTTATCGTCTCATCCGAATGACTAGCGTCCAGACCACCACTCAAGGTCTAGTGGAGGGGGAGAAAATGTTGGCAACTGTACTGTGATTCGAACCAGTGCGCTCAGATTCTCTCGCTTCCCAGGCGGACGCGTTACCTCTAGGCCATCACCAGAAGTGCTTTCGAGCACGTGCACTGCCGTTTTTATTTATTTTTTTACAATAAAAATTTGCAGCTGTCGTTTATAAACCAACGAATAATTGTAAATGATACATCGATATTTCAGACATTATTTTTTACGATGTTCGTAGCGCGCATATGTCTGAAACAGATGTTTCTGTGTTCAGTCAGAGGTCAGTGGTAGTCCATAATTATGCAGCCTGAATTATAAAAAAAATCGTCTCGATTTTCTAACATTCTTTGAAAACACACCAGCTTTTAAGAAGTTAAAACTGCGTTGGTCAATGGTTTTGAAGAAAAAAGATGGTCGTTGCCCACCCATCCAATATTGGTGTTGCTTAAGTAAGTATTTAAGGCATGAAAAAATTATATAGTTCAGACTTAATACTACTACTAATAATAATAATGGTATTTATATAGCGCTGAATCTTGTACAGAGACAAATCAAAGCGCTTTCGCACCAGTCATTCACACGCATGCATAACTCTAAAACTGTAGAAACTGAAGACAAGGAAGAGGCAGGGAAGGGAGGCTATTTTGGCAAGAGGTGGGTTTTAAGGCCAGACTTGAAAGAGCTGAGTGTGGAGACTTGATGAAGCGAAAGAGAAAGTTCATTCCAATTGCATGGTCCAGAGACAGAGAAAGAACGGTGGCCAACAGTCGAGTGTTTGATTCTGGGTATGCGTAAACAGAGTGGATCCAAAGCCGATCGCAGTGAGCGAGATGGAGTGAGAGGTGAAGGCAGCCACAGACAAAGGAAGGGGCTGATCTGTGAATACATTTATAGCATAGAGTGCTGATCTTGTACTTTATTCTGTGTGAGACAGGGAGCCAGTGGAGATGTTGCAAAAGAGGAGTGATGTGCTCAGATCTTTTCTTTCAAGCTGAGTGGTTACAGCATCAGACTTTCAATCTGAGGGGCCTGTGTTCCAACCCTGTCTTGGCGCCTACTGGGGCAAGGGTTGAGATTTTTCAGATCTCCCTCCCAGATCAGATGACGTGCAGACCTGCTAGTGCCTGGGTTCCCTGATATGTATACGCATGAGGTCTTCAAATAATTATGCTCGTTAAATATCCACGTCAGTTTTCGGTGGGTTATGGAAACAAGAATATTCCCGTGATAATATGAAATACAATAGGAAATCTGCACTTCATTAGTAAACATTATCGTATGGTATTAATCTATACATATGGATGCGTCAACATTAATTTTCACTCAAAAGACAAAATGAAGCATAAAGAAAAACTCTGATTATGTAATATACACTGCATTGTTTAAAGCAACAAGATTAACACATTGTAGATTAGTCAATATAGGATCTTTTGACCATTTGATAGCACGACACATCGCACAATCGTAATTGTAAAATTGTCAATATACTCTTCAGCAGTAACTTAAGGGTGTTATAAATCAGTGAATATTTGACAGAGAATAATTTGTTATATAAACTCATGCCGTAGGAAATTTCAATTCTCACAATCCTGTGTGCAAAACATGTGGTTTGAAAGGAACCAGGTGGTTCGCATGTCGGTCTCTGGAGCGCTAAGGTTGCTTTGCGTAACGAACTTTACGTCTTTAGAACAGGCTGACGTAGATTTAGAAACATTCTTGCTTAACGCCAAGCAAAGCTAGCGCTGCAATGATTACTTTAGCCTTGTTCCACAAACAACGAAAG
>NC_134903.1:18261284-18273784 GCF_041734735.1 Babylonia areolata
ACACATGAATATACATGCACACACCTGCGCGCGCGCACACATGCACAGATGCTGACCTACAATTATGATCTCTGCCTGCTCTGTCCTGTCTTTCTGTCTGTCTGTCTGTCTGTCGGTCGGTCTCATCTCTGTCCCTCCCTCTCTCGCCTTCTCTCTGTGTCTCATTCCGCTCTTTCCCTTTCTCTAACTCTCTCTTCCCCTCCCCTTCCTCTCTCTCTCTCTCTCTCTGCCTGTCTCACTTCCCCCTCTCTCTCTTCCTTCTCTCTCCCTCTTCTTCACCTCTCTTTCTCTCTCTCCCTGTCTCTGTCTCTCTCCTTCTCTCTCTCTCCTATATCCCCCCCCTCTCTCTCTCTTTGCTCTTTATATCTCCCTCCTCTTTCCCTCTTCTCCTCCCCCTCACTCCCCACCCCCTCCTCTCTCTCCCTCTTCTACACCTCTCTTTCTGTGTGCGTCCCTCTCTCTCTCTCCCCGTCTCTTCTTCTTCTTCTTCTTCTCTCTCTCTCTCTCATTCTATATCCCCCCCCCCTCCCTCTCTGTCTCTGTGTGTTCTTTATCTTTCCCTCCTTCTCTCTTTCCCTCTCCCCCCCCCCCCCCGATCCCCCCACCCCCTCTCTCTCTCCCTTCTCTCTTCCTCACCTCTCTCTCTGTCTCTCTCTCTCCCTCTCTTCTCTTCTTCTTCTTCTCTCTCTCTCTCTCTCTCCTATATCCCCCATCTCTCTCCGCTCTTTATCTCTCTCTCTCGCCTTCTCTCCGCCCCCCTCCCCCTCACCTCCCCCCCCCCTCTCTCTCTCTCTCTCTTTCTCTCTCCCCCCCCCTCCCTGTGTCGGAGAACAAAAAAACGAAGACACGCCCTTCCACGTTGTAGTTTTGTTTTATCCCCAAACTTTGCCAATAATGGCAGGTGCCAGAAATAGACCTCGTATTGCTTTCCACCTCTTGTTCCGCTCATTTGTCTCCGTCGGTGTTGTGACAACAGTGCAACCCGCTGACGACGTTTGTGAAAAGGTATAGCTATGGGGTGTGTGTGTGTGTGTGTGTGTGTGTGTGTGTGTGTGTGTGTGTGTGTATGTATGTGTGTGTGTGTGTGTCGGATGTTCCAGAAGCTTTGGTATTTCGCAATACTGAGAGCGTCAAAGAATATATATTATGTGTGTTTTTGTGTTGGGTTTGGAGGGGTGGGTTTGGTGTGTGTGTTAGTGTGTGGGGGGAGGGTGCAGGGGGTGGGGGTGGGGGGTGGGGGGGCGCTTGTTGGTAGCGTTGGGGTGGGTGTGGGCTTGTTAATGTTTGTTCACTTGTTTATTGGAGGTTTTGGTCATGTTTATTTGTTTTGTTTTGTTATTTTCATCAACATCGCTATCACCATTACTTCCACCACCACCACCATCGTCGTCGTAATCGTCGTCATCATCATCAGCATCATCATTCTCTCCATTATCACCACCACCACCACTGTCACCTTCATCATTATAATCATTATCATCACCATCCTCCTCACAGCACCATTATCGTCATCCTCTTCGCCGCCATCACCATCATCATTGTCATCATCATCACCGCCATCGCCTTCAGTAACACCATCACCACCATCACCATCATCATCACCACCATCGTCATCATCACCGCCACCATCACCATCATCACCACCACCATCGTCATCATCACCACCACCATCATCATCATCACCACCACCATCATCATCACCACCACCATCATCATCATCACCACCACCATCATTATCACCATCATCGCCACCACCACCACCATCATCATCAATGCCACCATCGTCATCATCATCACCACCACCACCATTATCATCATCGCCGCCACCACCATCATCATCACTGCCACCACTACCATCATCACCACCACCATCATCATCATTACCACCACCACCATTATCACCATTATTATCATCACCGCCACCACCATCATCATCACCACCACCATCGTCATCATTATCATCACCACCACCATCATCATCACCATCATTACCACCACCATTATCATCATCACCACCACCATCATCATCATCATCGCCGCCACCACCATCAACAACATCACCACCACCATCATCATCACCACCACCATCATCATCACCACCACCACCATCATCATCACCACCAGCATCGTCATCATCACCACCACCATCATCATCACCACCACCACCATCATCATCACCACCACCATCATCATCACCACCACCACCATCATCATCACCACCAGCATCGTCATCATCACCACCACCATCATCATCACCATCATCATTATCTCATCATCATCACCACCACCACCATCATCATCACCATGGTCACCAGCTCACCTTGACATCGATGTGTTTCCCACGAGGCTGGATGTTGAAGAGCTGGGACTGGTCCAGCAGCTCCTTCATGGCCTTGCTGATGTGGATTCTCATGGCTGTCATAAGAGACACAAAAAGGCATTACATTTTACCTTATTCGGGAGTCTGCTTCGTTTTGGTTCTGTTGGTAAGCCGTTCCAATGTATGTACGTGTGTGATGTGTGTGTGTGTGTGTGTGTGTGTGTGTGTGTGTGTGTGTGTGTGTGTGTGTGTGTGTGTGTGTGTGTGTGTGTGTGTGTGTGTGATTGTGTATGGTTATCAAACGCGGCATACAGGAGATTCGCATTTCTTTTTTTTTTTTTCTTTTTTTTATGTCGGTCTGTCGGTCATCCTCGGTGTGTGTGTGTGTGTGTGTGTGTGTGTGTGTGTGTGTGTGTGTGTGTGTGTGTGTGTGTGGCGTGTGTGTGTTTGTCTGTGTGTGTGTGCTCACGTATGTAGATGTTTCCGTACGTTCGTGCAAGTGTGTATTTACCTCTTTTTTTTCTCTGTCTGTCTGTCTGCCTATCTGTCTGTCTGTCTGTCTGTCTTTTTTCTCTCAGCCTGTCTTGTGTCTGTCTGTCTGTTTGTTTCTTTGTACCTGTTTCTCTCATCTTTTGTCTGTCTGTCTGTCTGTCTGTTACTTGTCTCTGGAAGGATAGTAGTCGTAGTAGTGGGCGTAATGTCGTCGTCGTAGTAGTGGTCGTAGTAGTAGTAGTAGTAGTAGTAGTAGTAGTAGTAGTAGTAGTAGTGTGGCTGCCAACATGGCAGGCTAAAAAAGTTCACAGGCCTAAACTTAAAAAGTCCACTCGAATACGGTCTAACATGGGAACCACAGCCCACTAACCCAGACAGAAAGATAGCAGTAGTGAAAGATTTGGTAGCAACAGTAGCAGAAACAGTAGTAGTAGTAGTACTAGTAGCAGCAGTAGCAGCAGCGGTAGAAGTCGTGGATGTAGCAGCAATACTTTCATTATTTTTTTTTTACACATGTACAATGTCATGGGAAATAAGATATTATGCTTGACCCTACTCCGTTCCCCCTGGCCCCTCTCTCTCTCTCTCTCTCCCCCTTTCTCCCTCATGCCACAAACCTATGTATCTGTCTCTCTTGCTAATCAAAAGGTGGTGAAAAATTCTATGCTTTTTTTTTATTTTTTTTTTTTAGATATCGTGCATTTGGATAAAGAGAGACACCGTGACCATGACAGATTGTATACCTTCATCTCTTGTGTGACGGTATCGTTATGCTGTTACATAACTCTTCATTCAGGGGCTTTGGCCTTTAATGAATAAACCATCCATCCATTCATTCATCCATTCATTCATACAGTCAGTCAGTCATTCTCCCTCTCTTTCTCTCTATCTCTCTCTGAATCTATATATATATATATATATATATATATATATATTTATCTATCTATTTACCTGTCTATCTGTCTGTTTCTAAGTCTCTCTCTCTCTCTCTCTATATATATATATATATATATATATATATATATATATATATATATATATATATATATATCTCTTTTGTAATGCTACATCTATCTATCTATCTATCTACTTATCTACCTATCATCTATCTATCCAGATATCCATCTATCTATTTATCTATCTGTCTATTTATCTTTTCTAATGCTACATCTATGTATCTACCTACCTATTATCTATCTACCTATCTATCAATCTATATATTGATCGATCTATCTATCTATCGATATAAGTATCTATCTATCTGTCTATCTGTCTGTTTTTAAGGCTATATCTATATATCACTGCCTATCTATCTACGTATCTACCTACCTACCTACCTATCTAACTACCTATCTAGAGGAGAGAAGTGACGTACGTTCAGAGGAGGTCTCCATCCTGGACGCCGTGTTGACGGTGTCCCCGAACAGACAGTAGCGTGGCATCTTGGACCCTACCACCCCCGCCACACACGGACCTGCCGGCACACACACACACACACAGCTGTGAAAGTGATGATGGTACTGGTGGTGATGGTGATGATGATAATGGTGGTGATGCTGATGATGCTGGTGGTGGTGGTGGTTATCATGGTGATGATGATAATGATGGTGGTGGTGGTGGTGGTGGTTTTAGTGGTGATATGGTAATGGTGGTGGTGGTGATGATGATGATGGTGGTGGTGGTGGTGGTGGTGGTAATGGTTATGATGGTGGTGGTTATGATGAGGGTGATGATGATGGTGGTGGTGGTGGTGGTGGTGATGAGGATGCTGAAGATGGTGATGATAATGATGGTGAAGATTGCAATGATGGTGACGATGGTGATGACGACGGCGACGACGATGATGATTATGGGTGTGGCACTGGCGGTGGTGGTGGTGGTGATGATAATGATATCATTGTTGTCGCGGTGGTGGACGATGCTGATGTAGATAATGATGATAATGCTGATGACAACGACGACGATTATAGCTGTGGCACTGTTGGTGGTAGTGGTGGTGGTGGTGGTGACGATGATGATGAGGAGGAGGATACTACTTTTAGGGGGTTGTGGTTAGGGAGGATGGTACTGCTGACAGTGGCAGTGATAACCACAATGGTGATAACAATGCCCAAGTTATTGCCAGCAGCAGGTTTTAAGGATGTTGAGAAAGGGCATGTCGATGACACTTGGTGATAATGACGATGTCGACGATGATAACGACAACAAGGAGGAGAACTGGAAGGATGGCGGTAGATGTGGTACATTGTGGTGAAAAGTAACTTCCTTGTTGGGTTGGTTGATATGGTTGGTGCTTTGGTTGTTCGCTTGTTTGCTTGCTTGCTTGCTTAGTTAGTTGGCTGTTTGGTTGGCTGGGTGTTGTTGTTGTTGTTGTTGTTGTTTTATGACGTTAGCTGTCTATCTGTTTCAAAGATGTTTCCCTTTGTTGTTGTTGTTTACCTGAGTTCAAACCAATGCGGACCTCCAGGTGCCCCTTGCTTAATGCCGGTGTGTGCACCTGTTTGACAGCTGCCAGCAGGTCCAGGGCCATGGTGGCTATCTCCTGGGCGTGCTGTCCACACAATCAATCAACCAATCAATCATACCACACTACCCTCTTCACAATGGAGCGGACTGCAAGGGGTCGTGTTGGTTGCTGCCGAAAACCAGGACCGAAAGCTCTTGAAATGTCCAACACATTGTTCTGAACACCCGTTCCGTGCAGGAAAAGAAAATGAGCAATAAAGAGAGTTAGAGTGTGGGTGTGTGAATGACACAGGGAAGGAAGCAAGAAAGTAAGGCAGGAAAGAAAGAAAGAAGGCAGGAAAGAAAGTAAACATTTCTCAAGAGGAAAACTAAGTCAAGATCAAATAAAAGCTTATCTAAAACACAAAGAGGAGTTGTTTTTACTTCTTCTTTTTTTTTCTTTCTTTGTTTTTCGTTTTATTTTTAATTGCCAAGATATATTCTGATTTTCACAAGGACAAACAAAATGACGTAGGACATACATGAAAGAACAAACGTGCTCTCTCTCTCTCTCTCTCTCTGTATTCATATTTCGCATTCATCCCCAACATCACACCCCATCTACCATCATACAACCCCCTTGACTTCCAAAAGCCACCACCACCAACACCATCACTCTACACACACACACACACACACACACACACACAACGCCTTCCCCCCCACCAAACACCCACGTTCACCTTGCCCACCACCACCACCACCACCACCCCCTTTTCCCTACTCCTCCTCCCTACTACCCCAAACCCCAATCTCCAACCCCTCCTCCACCCCCGATCCCCCCCTCCTCCACCCACACACACACACACACCGCACCTTGGTGCCATTCCGGTGAGGCACCCCGCTGGCCACCATATAGGCATCGCCAATGGTCTCCACCTTGTACACGTCGTACACGTCGATGTGAGAATCGAAGATGGAGTACAGCGTGTTCAGTAGGTCCACAACCTGCACAGTTTCCAAGTTTCAGTTTCTCAAGGAGGCGTCACTGCGTTCGGACAAATCCATACACGCTACACCACATCAGCTAGGCAGACGCCTGACCAGCAGCGTAAACCAACGCGCTTTGTCAGGCCTTGAGTGCATGCGTATTGATTTATGTATCTATCAGAGTGGATTTCTTTTCACATCATTTTGCTGACGACAGCACTCTCTGTTGCCAAGGGTTCTTTTACAGTGCGCCAAGTGCGTTGCTAGCATACAGGACCCTCGGTTTATCGTCTCATCCGAAAGACTAGACGCTCAGTTGGATTTTCCAGTCAAACTTGGGAGAAAGGGCGAGAGCAGGTTTCGAACCCACACCCTCACGGACTCTCTGTATTAGCAGCTGAGCGTCTTAACCGTTCTGCCACCTACCTCCTGCACGGAGTACGGTACAGTGTCAGGTTCAGTTTTCAAATTTCGGGTGTCCGAGAGTGTGGACTGGACCATACACGCTGCACCACACCACAACTAAAGGAGGGGACTAAAGAGCAGGTGCGTGGCTTTTGCAGAAACCTAGGGTGCTGGTCAACACAGGTAGGGTGACGAAGGTTGGGGATGGGGGAGACGGGAGGCGGAGGGGGAGGATAAGGGAGGCGGAGGCAAGAAGGGGTGAAGTATTTGTATTTGTATTTCTTTTTTATCACAACAGATTTCTCTGTGTGAAATTCGGGCTGCTCTCCCCAGGGAGAGCGCGTCGCTATAATACAGCGCCACCCATTTTTTTTGTATTTTTTTTCCTGCGTGCAGTTTCATTTGTTTTCCCTGTCGAAGTGGATTTTTCTATAGAATTTTGCCAGGAACAACCCTCTTGTTGCCGTGGGTTCTTTTACGTGCGCGAAGTGCATGCTGCACACGGGACCTCGGTTTATCGTCTCATCCGAATGACTAGCGTCCAGACCACCACTCAAGGTCTAGTGGAGGGGAAGAAAATATCGGCGGCCGAGCCGTGATTCGAACCAGCGCGCTCAGATTTTCTCGCTTCCTAGGCGGACGCGTTACCTCTAGGCCATCACTCCACATTGGGAGGAGAAAGAGGGAGGGAAGTGGGTAAGTGAGTGAGTGAGTGGGGTGGGTTAGTCGGGTAGTTAGCCCAGTCAGTTAATCAGTTGGATTGTCAGTTGGTCAGACAGTAAGACGGTCAGTCCATCAGTCAGTTAGTCAGCTAACTAGCTAGCCAGTCAGTCGCTTTGTCAGTCAGTCAGTCAGTCCGCTGGCTAGCTAGCTACCTAGCTTGTTGGTGGGTCGACCAGACAGTAACTCGGTCACCTAATGACTTCTTGCTTATGCTCCGAAGCATCCAAGACGTTCGGTTTGACAATCAACGTCGGAAAGTTTCAGTTTCAGTAGCTCAAGGAGGCGTCACTGCATTCGGACAAATCCATATACGCTACACCACATCTGCCAAGCAGACGCCTGACCAGCAGCGTAACCCAACGCGCTTTGTCAGGCCTTGAGAAAAAAAAACAAAAGGTGAATAAATCGTAGGAAAGAGATGTCCTTTTCCAGTCTGCTCCAAATATTGCTCATCAGCAGGCACGGCCTATCATCAATGGCACACAGCTACAGAACAAAGAGGTGGAGAAGACAGGAGGAAGTAGAAGGAGCAGGAGGAGGGGGAGGAGGAAGAGGAGAAGGGAAGAAGGAGGAAGAGATGGGGGAGGAGGAGGAGGAAGAGGTGGGGGACGAGGAGGAAAAAGATGTGGGGGAGGAAGAGGAGGGGGAGGAGGAGGAGGAGAAGGGGAGAAGGAGGAGGGGGGAGGAGGAAGAGGAGGGTGAGGAGGAGGAGGAGATGGGGAGAAGGAGGAGGGGGAGGAGGAAGAGGTAGGTGAGGAGGAGGAGGAGATGGGGAGAAGGAGGAGGGGGAGGAGGAAGAGGTAGGTGAGGAGGAGGAGGAGATGGGGAGAAGGAGGAGGGGGAGGAGGAAGAGGTAGGTGAGGAGGAGGAGGAGAGGGGGAGAAGGAGGAGGGGGAGGAGGAAGAGGTAGGTGAGGAGGAGGAGGAGATGGGGAGAAGGAGGAGGGGGAGGAGGAAGAGGTAGGTGAGGAGGAGGCGGAGATGGGGAGAAGGAGGAGGGGGAGGAGGAAGAGGAGGGTGAGGAGGAGGCGGAGATGGGGAGAAGGAGGAGGGGGAGGAGGAAGAGGTGGGGGAGGAGGAGGAAGAGAAGGGGAGAAGGAGGGGGAGGAGGAAGAGGTGGGGGAGGAGGAGGAGGAGAAGGGGAGTGGGGGGAGAAAGTGGGGAAGAGCGAAGGCGTTTGGGAGGTATGGTGTGCAGGAGTATTGTGTGCGGCAGATGGGCGGAGTTGGGGGATCGTGAAGATGGAGAGCGACGGTGCTGCCTATGCAGAGTCGAAAGGAGGAGGGGGAGGAGGAAGAGGAGGGGAGGAGGAGGAAGGGGAGAAGAAGAAGAGGGGGGAGGAGGAAGAGGAGGGGGAGGAGGAAGAGGAGAAGGAGAGGAGGAGGAGGAGGGTGAGAAGGAAGAGGAGGGGGAGAAGGATTTTTGGTGTGGTTCTGTGAAGCCTGGTTCCTTGGTGCATGTGTGACCAAGGTGAATGTGATGTGTTATATTTTGCTGTGAATCGGGCCTGCCTACGTGATGTCAGACTGTGATATTGCCGGTGTTGATTTACATATTATGTCACTTAGTCTGAAGTATGTAAATTTATGTATATTTTAGCCAATGGGATGTGAGACTATGTTGCTTTATTAACTTTTTTTTTTTTTTTTTTTTTTTGCATATTCTTACGTCACTAAGTCTTAGATTTGTATATTTCACTGTAAAGCGCGGTGAGCCCCATTCTGAGCTATATAAGCCTGGATATTATTGTTATCACTATCATCATTATCATTACTATTATAATCAACCTAAAAAGCAACAAGAACAACAACAACAACAATAAGAACCCTAGCCCTCACCTGCATGGGGGTAGTGTGGGCGGAGATGAAGGTGAAGTCGACGATGTCGGAGAAGTAGATGGAGGTGGAGTCGAAGGACTCTGCCAGCATGGACGAGCGACACTTGAGCTGGTCGGCGATGACCGGGGGCAGCATCTGGTACAGCAACCTCTCCGTCTTCTCCCGCTCCTCGTCCAGCTCTTCCGTCTTCTTTTCTAGAGAGCGGGCGTACCTGGGGAGGGAACAAGGGGTGGGATGGCTTTCATGTTGTTGTTGCTGCTGCTGCTGATGCTGATGCTGATGATGATGTTGTTGATGTTTGAAAACGATATCATTCCGTCTTCAAAGTCAAACATATGTTCCGGCAACAACTGGGAAGAGCCTAATTATTAAAGTTTCTTAATCAGGAGTCTCAACGAAACAGATACTGTTCATTATCCGGATTTACGGTTTAATCCGGAAGACTTACAACCTATCTATTGGTATGACTGTAAAGATTTATTTTTCCTCGCTATTTTTAATCCAAATTTGGCATTGTTGACAGACAACGTATTTTCAGAGAAACGTGGTCAAGAGAAAAAGAGATGACAAAATAGTTACATTCCAATTTATAATGTAAATATTTCACAATATCAACACAAGCACATGTTTGAACATTTAAAAAGATTACATAAAAGTACACTGACATCAGCTTTGAATCAGAATAACATTATTATCTATGATGATGATTTAAGTGCAGTGAAGTTTGTGGTACGTATTGATTATAAGCATAACATTTTTTTTTTTTAAATCAAGACAATAAAGATAACAAAAAGAAGAATATGATAATGATCAGGAGGAAGAGCAGGAACAGGAAGAGAAGAAGAAGAAGAAGAGAAGGAGAAAAAACAACACAACACGAGGAGGAAGAAATTATTAATGACGTAAATGTATGCAATGTTGACACAATAATGACAACCAGTTTTGATCATTTTGAAAATATATGTATATTAAAAAACAGTATGCAATCCAAAAGCAGACAACTGTCTTCTTTTCAATATACATATGTCAAAATGATAACAAGAACAAGATAGAAAGAAACAAAGAAAGAAAAAAGCCTAGAGAAAAGCCAAAGAGAATTGAATGTCGAGATATCAGCGATATATATATACATATATATATATATATATATATATATATATATATATATATATATATATATATATATATATATATAAACACAAAAAAACAGAACAAAACTGAAATGGACGAGTGACAGGTAAGAGATTGGAACGGGGGATGAGCAGTATCAATGATTATCACGATTCTGGTGCACGGAAATGAAACAATCATTATCCATTAAGTTACATAATCTCCCCTTTTCTCTCTCTCTTTTTCTCTCTGTCCCTCTCTCAACCTGTTTTATTGTAGTCCATGTCACTTTAGTTTCAATTTTTTGCTTGTGTCATCCAGGAATGAAATTGTTTTGGACAATGTAGCGTTATTCATTTAACAATTTAACAATGCCTTGAAACGATTCGGCACGGTCATAACTTTCGCATTTTGCGTCTCTCTCTCTCTCTCTCTCTCTCTCCCTCTCTCTCTCTCCTCAAAGAAGCCGACACTTGTATCTTTTTGTAATATTTACGCACGGAGAAAGTGCAAACTGACTGAATATGCATAGGTTTACTTTTCTTTGTCATACTTTTCTTTTCGGTTGAGCACGCCCAGGAGTTTGTCGAGCGTGGGTAAAACCGTTTTCGATGCATGATATATGTTGTTGTTGTTTTTTATTGTCTTTCAACAGACCTTGTGATTTTCTTTACTTAGTTATTGCTGCGACTTTGATTATGTATCCTTGCTGTTTTTGTTTTGTTTGTTTGTTTGTTGCTAAACGATTATTTCTGAGGTGTCCCATGCCAATAGGACTGTAATGTCAATGGCATTAAAACATTTTTTTCAGTTTCAGTTTCTCTCTCTCTCTCTCTCTCTCTCTGTCTGTCTCCCCCCTACCTTTTCTTTCTATCAACACCCCCTTCTTCTTCTCTCCCTCCTCCTCCTCCATCTCCTCCGCCCCCTTTTTCTTCTTCAGTGGAAGCAAAGAATGGAATATGCTTCCCAAAACAGGTAGTCAAATTCCAGAAATATCTGCATTCAAGTAAAAAACGAAAGAAACCTTCAAGAAACCTGCTCGCAGTCCTTTGCAAACCTTGACTTATATCTAGACTACTTGCTGCCATGCTATGATGAATAAGAAGTTCAATAACTGTGTGACAGAACAAGCAAGCAATCAAACGAAATTGTGTGTGTGTGTGTGCGTGCGTGCGTGCGTGCGTGCGTGTGTGTGTGTGTGTGTGTGTGTGTGTGTGTGTGTGTGAGCGCGCCTACTTGTGTTATAATGTAATAACTGTTCTTTTCATTATCTTGTTATTGTTGGTGGATTTATTCCAGTTATTCTTCTCATCCGTGTCTTTTCTTCTTCTTTAGATTTTCTCATTGTCATTTTGTTTGTTTTGTTATTGTTTTTTTGTATTTGTATTATGCTTCTTCTGTTATTTTCAAGATTTTTCAATTATCATTCTTTTTCCATGGTTTGTTTCGTCAACTGGGCAGAATTGAAAAATAAAAGAAACAACAACGACAACAACAACAATAAGAACAAGAATAATAATAATAATAATAATAAATGGATTTCAAGAAAGCCTGTATTGAGCCCAATTTCTTTTACACATGAAAGATTCAGTCGATCTTCTTCTTCCATCCTCCCTCACTTTCCAACCATTAGCTCTCTGGGTGTAGAAAAGATCCGATGTATCCCATAATACTTCCAATCACTTCTTTTCTTTTCTTTTTATTTCAATTGGAGATAATTAGTCTTCACTGATTCGCTAAATCTGAGACTTGACAGCATCCTGTACATTCAATCAAACCCGTACATCCCCCTTTACACTTCAATGGCTGCCGACACAGAATTGAATAGAAGTCATCGAAGAACAAGTATGCCTAAAATTACAGACGACACAAGATAGGAGCGTCTACAGTTTTAACAGTCGATCCATGTGCATCCTTGCGTTAAGTGCACACGTAGATACAACGCAGTTGATAATGTATAATGTATACATGCTGTTTGTCCTGTCAACCGGGATTGTTAGTATGACTTGTTAGTTGTATATGACTTCATCTCTTTTTTTTCTTTTTTCTTTTTATCTTATCTGTCTATTATAATCAATGTGCAGTATAGTAGGCTATGTTTATAATTATATTCAAATAATGTTTCTTAATTCTTTCTGTTTTTACATTAAGAATACTAGTTATTACCTGCAGTGTGTG
>NC_134903.1:18278784-18293784 GCF_041734735.1 Babylonia areolata
GAGACTGTGTCGAACAAGTTTGCAGACGAATAGGTTCATTTTCCTGTGATAATAGTGTAAGAAAAGAAAAAAAAAAAGAGTGGTGCGCCACAGTGTGTGTGTGTGTGTGTGTGTGTGTGTGTGTGTGTGTGTGTGTGTGTGTGTGTGTTGGCGGAAGGCATGGTATTGTGTGTGTGAACAGAGCAGAACAAATTCTATTATCGTGAAATTCATCAGGTATAACTGCAACAATACAACACACACACACACACACACACACACACACACACACACACACACACACACACACGCCACCCATTCCCCTCCACACACACTCGCGCGCGCGCACGCACACGAACACACACACCCATCCCCCTCCACACACACACGCGCGCGCGCGCGCGCGCGCGCGCACGCACACGAACACACACACCACCCATCCCTGTCCACACACACACACACAACACCCACCCACCCTCCACACACACACACACACACACACACACACACACACAATTCTTCCCTTAAATGAACATCGTGAGTTAGCAACAGCAGAATTCGCTGTGAGATACACTTCAATGACAAAAAATTTCATAGCTGATGAACTGACAGTAAGATCTGACATTGATTTTCCTAAAAGAGCTAAAGCCATTTCATCTCAAGAAACAGTTGCAACTTACGTTTCAAATTTGTTAAAAGAATCTGATGTTAACATGAAAGAGTTAGCTGCAAAACCACATCATACTCCTGTTCCTTTTTGGGAAATGTTGAAAGCAGATTTTGATATCAGTTATTCTGAAACAAAAAAGGATGAAAACATCAATATCACGACATGTTCTGCCAGAATTCATATAGCAGAAAAATATCAGAACCATCTCCACATATTTACAGATGGATCTGTTCTTGATGACAAAAATACTGGTGCGGCCTTCTATATTCCTGCCTTTAAAGTTGAAAAATCTTACTTTACTGGAAAACATCTTTCCATATTCACGGCTGAGCTAATTGCGATTATACAAGCTCTGAACTACTTAGTGAGCCATCAAATAGTTTTCTTGAAAATAGCATTCTTTGTTGATTCCAAATCAGTACTTCATGCTCTAGAATTATTTAGCCTTGAAACAAGACCTGACTTAGTTATTGAGGCAAATCATTTGGTACATTGTTTGAGGATTAAAGGGACTGAGGTCAGTTTTTGTTGGGTGCCTTCTCATGTGGGCATTCATGGCAATGAAACTGCTGATAAAGCAGCTAAAAGAGGAGCACAAGATTCAGAAAAATCGACAGAAATGCATGTCCGTCTCTCCGTAAAAGTGGCATACACTTTGTTAGAAAAATCAGCATGGGGTCGATTTCATAACCGATGGAAGGAAAAGTTTTTAAAACATACAGGGACATTATTCCCCGAGAATATTATTAAAGAAAAGATACCGAATCCATCAGCTTGCAATACAAGATTAATAACCTCTACTTTCTTCCGTATAAAACTTGATGCGCTGAAGACAAAGTATAGTAAAAATGTTACATGCATATGTCGTAAGCAGTTCAGCTTGCATTATTGTTTGTTTCACTGTCAGCAGCTACGTACCTTCTTGCCCAAGTATTTCAAAGAGAATAACTATTCTGCAGATGATTTTTGGAAAGTTATTTCTGATGAGGTTCTTACTGTCGAAATTTCACAGGCATTAGTTCATAGCCCTATTTCTACATTCCTTTAATGTACTTCAGAATTGTGTTAATGATTTCTGATTATTGTTATCATTATTGAATTGTTATAGTTAATAACTGCGTGTTATTTATGCAATTTTGGTAGTTTTCTACCTTTTCTGTTTTATTCATCCTTCTCCAGTCCCACGTGCCCCCCCCCCCCCCCCCCCCCCCCCGTTTTTTTGTTGTTGTTTTTTGTTCTTTTATTCTTTTTTTGTTTTTTGTTGTTGTTTTTTGTTTTGTTGGGGTTTTTGTTTGTTTGTTTGTTTGTTGTTTTTTTGTTGTTGTTTTTTTTTTTTTCAATCGTATAATATCACTGATAGTGAAAAGACGCTAAATTAAAGAACGAACGAACACACACACACACACACACACACACACACCACTCACCTCCCGATCCATTCCGCCATGTTTTTCACCCTGTGACACACCAGGGCTCCCATGGCGATGCCGATCAGGACCACACAGCAGTTGAACGCCACCCTTCGTGTCAGCTGGGTCATCGTCTCAGCATTCTCGCTCTCCATGTCACGTTCCATTAACTCGATACTCCACCGAATAAACCGCAGACAACTCTCGTACCGTAACACCGTCGACGAACCATCCCCATCACAATGGTTGGTTTTGTTGATTTCTTCAAAAAACAACGAAATGTCTTCGTCAGAGACAGGAAGAGTGTGAAAGGATGTCAAGAAAATCAGCTCCGATAAAGCTTTGGCGAGATCAGAACTTCCCACGACGTCATCTCGAAAAAACGTAGATTGCGATGACGTCAAATTGAGACAGCAACGCGTCGTTTGTTGGTGGAATTCTTGCAGCAACGTGAACAGCGCTTTGAAGAGGGAAGGTTGTAGCCATGACAGATAATGAGTGTTGACGAGACAGTTGAAGAACTTGTACCTGACGAGGTTGGAGAGTTCAGAAAACAGATCCACTCTGTTCTCAACTTCTGTTCTCTCTCCAGAACTGAGCTCAGACAAAATCGTGCCGCAGTGAGGCTGGAAAATCTCGGCGCGTGCGTCACACATTGAAATGACGTCATCCACGGCGGTAACATTCAACGGGTGGAAAATCGCGTCACCACCACCACAACTGGTATTCGTGCCGTTTCGAAACGCAATGGCATTGAACACCGCCAAAAGTTTGAAATAGACGTTGATATCTTCAAACACGTCACGCATGCACTTCCGGTGCACTTTCAGTTTATCCGCGTTGATGGCGTCAGCAGCGAAGTCGTAGGCGAGAACGCAGAAAATGGTGACGGACGAAAGTGCGCTGAGAGCGAAGATGGTGTGAACTCGGTATCGGTTCTGAGCCCACACTTGTTCGGAGCGGAGTCTGAAGTGGATGGGGATGGCCAGTTCTGCAGGGGTCCTGGCGTCCCTTCCGTTCGTCGTCGCTGCCAGCACAGCCGCTACTCCTCCGTTGTCGGTCTGACTCTTGTGCCCACCACCACCCTGGTTCTCGTCTGTCCCTGGTGTTTCCGGGCTGATTTTGTTGGAGGGTTTGAGAAAATTCATTATGATAATTATTTTCATCGATTTTTTTTTTTTTTTTTTTTTTGTTTACGTGTAGTGATGGGCATTGAATAAAGAAGTGAGAAATGTCTCAGCAGCAGTGCAGGGTCTCCTCTGGTGAGTGGCCTCCAGGCGACCTAACATCGATGGTTCCCTGTGGACTGCCGACGCTGGAACTGCGACGGACGAACCCGGGTGTGGCCGTGTATGGGGGGGGAATCTAAATGAGTGGCGTGGGAGTAATGCCACTGAAACGGTGCAGATGATGGGGCAGCAAAAAAAAAAAAAAAAGTGAGAAGTGTTATAATTTATGAAAAATATCCTGTCAAATTGATGTCAATTGTCGCTTTTTTTTTGCCTTTTTTTTATGGTATGAAATTTTGGCGAACTGTTCTCTGTGTGTACATGTTTATTGTTAAACACCCAGCCTTCCCCTGTCCTGCCCGATGCTTGTGAAATACTAGCGGAGGAAACTTGAACAGAGTGATAGATACGAGTTCAGCTGGAGTCAAGCTTTCTGTGGCTTGAAACGTCTCCAGGACAGTACAGGAAAACAATGGCTGATGACTGACATTTCCAGGCTGTCCTCAGTGAGCTCCACCATTCCCCTGTACACTCTGGAAAAAGAAAAAAAAAGTTTTGATTTTTGTTTTATGAAACAGAAAATACCCCCCCCCCCACACACACTCTCTCTCTCTCTCTCTCTCTCTCTCTCTCTCTCTCTTCAGCAGCAGCAGAAATATGCCAAAAGACTTGCTGACACAGAAAAAAACAAAAAAAAACGAGAATCACGTTATTTTTTTCAAATCGGTAACGTTTTTTAGTCGTTACTTGAACCCGTTTTTTGTCGACCACTGTGTTGGGCGAACAACATACACACGCTCACGCACACGCGCGCGCGCACACACACACACACACACACACACACACACACACACACACACACCCTAGGTTTGTGTAGCTAATGCAACGATCATAAACAACAAAGTCAGCTACCCTAGGTTTGTGTAGCTACAGTAACGATGATAAACAACAAAGTCAGTTAACTAGGTTTGTATAGCTACAGCAACAATCATACACAACAAAGTCGGCTACCCTAGGTTCGTGTAGCTACAGCAACAATCATACACAACATAGTCAGCTACTCTAGGTTTGTGTAGCTACAGCAAGAATCATACACAGCAAAGTCAGCTACCCTAGGTTCGTGTAGCTACAGCAACAATCATACACAACATAGTCAGCTACTCTAGGTTTGTGTAGCTACAGCAAGAATCATACACAGCAAAGTCAGCTAACTAGGTTTGTGTAGCTACAGCAACGATGATAAACAACAAAGTCAGTTAACCTAGGTTTCTGTAGCTACAGCAACAATCAAAAACAACAAAATCAGCTACCCTAGGTCTGTCTAGCTACGGCAACAATCAAAAACAACAAAATCAGCTACTCTAGGTTTGTGTAGCTACAGCAACAATCATACACAACAAAGTCAGCTACCCTAGGTTCGTGTAGCTACAGCAACAATCATACACAGCAAAGTCAGCTACCCTAGGTTTGTGTAGCTACAGCAACAATCATGCACAGCAAAGTCAGCTACTCTAGGTTTGTGTAGCTACAGCAACAATCATACACAACAAAGTCAGCTACTCTAGGTTTGTGTAGCTACAGCAACAATCATACACAACAAAGTCAGCTACCCTAGGTTTGTGTAGCTACAGCAACAATCATACACAGCAAAGTCAGCTACTCTAGGTTTGTGTAGCTACGGCAACAATCATACACAACAAAATCAGCTACTCTAGGTTTGTGTAGCTACAGCAACAATCATACACAGCAAAGTCAGCTACCCTAGGTCTGTCTAGCTACGGCAACAATCAAAAACAACAAAATCAGCTACTCTAGGTTTGTGTAGCTACAGCAACAATCATACACAACAAAGTCAGCTACCCTAGGTTCGTGTAGCTACAGCAACAATCATACACAGCAAAGTCAGCTACCCTAGGTTTGTGTAGCTACAGCAACAATCATGCACAGCAAAGTCAGCTACTCTAGGTTTGTGTAGCTACAGCAACAATCATGCACAGCAAAGTCAGCTACTCTAGGTTTGTGTAGCTACAGCAACAATCATACACAGCAAAGTCAGCTACTCTAGGTTTGTGTAGCTACAGCAACAGTCATACACAACAAAGTCAGCTACTCTAGGTTTGTGTAGCTACAGCAACAATCAAAAACAACAAAATCAGCTACTCTAGGTTTGTGTAGCTACAGTAACAATCATACACAACAAAGTCAGCTACTCTAGGTTTGTGTAGCTACAGCAACAATCATACACAGCAAAGTCAGCTACTCTAGGTTTGTGTAGCTACAGCAACAATCATGCACAGCAAAGTCAGCTACTCTAGGTTTGTGTAGCTACAGCAACAATCATACACAGCAAAGTCAGCTACTCTAGGTTTGTGTAGCTACAGCAACAATCATACACAGCAAAGTCAGCTACTCTAGGTTTGTGTAGCTACAGCAACAATCATACACAGCAAAGTCAGCTACCCTAGGTTTGTGTAGCTACAGCAACAATCATACACAGCAAAGTCAGCTACTCTAGGTTTGTGTAGCTACAGCAACAATCATACACAGCAAAGTCAGCTACCCTAGGTTTGTGTAGCTACAGCAACAATCATACACAGCAAAGTCAGCTACTCTAGGTTTGTGTAGCTACAGCAACAATCATGCACAGCAAAGTCAGCTACCCTAGGTTTGTGTAGCTACAGCAACAATCATGCACAGCAAAGTCAGCTACTCTAGGTTTGTGTAGCTACGGCAACAATCAAAAACAACAAAATCAGCTACTCTAGGCTTGTGTAGCTACAGCAACAATCATGCACAGCAAAGTCAGCTACTCTAGGTTTGTGTAGCTACAGCAACAATCATACACAGCAAAGTCAGCTACCCTAGGTTTGTGTAGCTACAGCAACAATCATACACAGCAAAGTCAGCTACTCTAGGTTTGTGTAGCTACAGCAAGAATCATACACAGCAAAGTCAGCTACTCTAGGTTTGTGTAGCTACAGCAACAATCATACACAGCAAAGTCAGCTACCCTAGGTTTGTGTAGCTACAGCAACAGTCATACACAACAAAGTCAGTTACCCCAGGTTTGTGTAGCTATAGCAACAATCATAAACAGCAAAGTCAGCTGGCTAGGTTTGTGTAGCTACAGCAACAATCATACACAACAAAGTCAGCTACCCTAGGTTTATGTAGCTACAGCAAGAATCATACACAGCAAAGTCAGCTACCCTAGGTTTATGTAGCTACGGCAACAATCATACACAGCAAAGTCAGCTACCCTAGGTTTATGTAGCTACGGCAACAATCATACACAGCAAAGTCAGCTACCCTAGGTTTATGTAGCTACGGCAACAATCATAAACAACAAAGTCAGTTAACCTAGGATTGTGTAGCAACAACAACAATCATACACAACAGAGTCAGCAACCCAAGGTTAATGTAGCTACAGCAACAATCATACACAACAAAGTCAGCTAAACTAGGATAATGTAGCAACAGCAACAATCATACACAACAAAGTCAGCTACTCTAGGTTTATGTAGCTGTAGTAACAATCATACACAACAAAGTCAGCTACCGTAGGTTTATGTAGCTACAGCAACAATCATACACAACAAAGTCAGCTACACTATGATAATGTAGCTACAGCAACAATCAAAAACAACAAAGTCAGCTACTCTAGGTTTGTGTAGCTAAAGCAACAATCATACACAACAAACTCAACTACCTTAGGTTTGTGTAGCTACAGCAAGAATCGAAAACACCAAAGTCAGCCACCTTAGGGTTTTGTAGCTACACAGTCATAAGCAACAAAGTCAGCTACAGCAGGTCTGTCTAGCTACAACAGCAGTCATAAATACCAAAATAACAACAGGTCTGTATCACTACAACAAAAGTCACAACTCAACGAACTCAGCTTCCCTAGGTTAAATATAGCCATAGCAGCAATCATAAACAACAAAGTCAGCAGCATTTCATCTCACCGTCAGCACTGTAGATACAAAGAACACAGCAACAGATAACGAACGACAATGCCAACCAGCCTCTTGCCACCTGCTGAAACAAATCCTCACACCAGAAAGAAAAAGTAAAATGAAGACAAGATAGAAAAAAAAAATCATCAGCAGTCCAGATCGAATTCCAGTATGATGCCAGCCACACACAGAGAGAGAGAGAGACAGAAAGTGGCAGCTGGCTTTTCTTTCTCTTCTGGAACACGCGCGGGCGACAAGCAGACATGTGGCGATGCAGGTAAGGAATGGTCGCGAGCTGAAGACAAGGATTAGTTTTTTTTGTCTGAACGATCAATCCATGAAGAGCGTGCGTGTGGTGGGCTGGAACAGGTGGGTGGGTGGTTGTGTGGGTGGGTGGGTGAGTGTGAATGATGAAAGTGGATGGGAGAAGGGGGAGGCGTTAGAGACATGTGCGACGGTTTGTGTGTGTGTGTGTTGTAGTTTGTTTTGTTGGGGGGCGGGGGAAGTTGTTGTTTTTGTTTTTTTTCCAACATTTCTGACAAGGAGTTTAACAAAAATAGAACGAAAAAGAAGAAAGACTGAGAGACAGAGAAAAAGAAGAAGCGAAAGGACGAAGAGAAACATAGTAAGAAGAAAGAAAAATAAATCAGTGAGAAAAGAATGATTGACCGAACCAAAAAATTAATAGGAAGGAAAAAACCCACAAAAGCCAAAGAAGACGAAGATGAAGTGAAACACCCTACATGAATCCTGTAGTCAGGCACACAAGCACAGCAATAAATCAGGCCCAAGTTTCAAGTTTTAATTATCCTTTCACTCCTATTGGAATATGGAGGATTACTGCAAAATAAACTTTTCATGCCCAGAACAAACATTTCCAAATACACAATAAAAAAAAAGAAGTAAATGTCGCATAAAAGTTGAGAAAACACAAATGTCTTTTAACTCCAAAAGTATAACTGGGCAACATTTGCAAATCTAATCATCTTACAGCTAAAATGACTTTTTTTTTTGCCTCCTTTGAGCATATTACAAAAAGTACAAGAGAGGCAAGGCCTTCAAGACTCACTTGTGATAAATTAAGTCCCCTAGCATTAATTACAGAGTAATTTCCCTTTTTTACTATCTGCACCAAAACGTTTGCAAAATAAATAAAAATTCCATGCTTAGCAAAAGAAGTTCCTGTTTGAACAAAAAAATTATAATAATGACTCCTCTTGTTGTTGTGTCGAATAAGAGGTCAAAGTGCCAAGTTTAGAGAATGCAAAAAATATAAATATAACAGTAAATGCAGTTTGCATATAATTAGGCTCTTTTTTTTTAAATTTTCGTGCCCATCCCAGAGGTGCAATATTGTTTTAAACAAGATGACTGGAAAGAACTGAATTTTTCCTATTATTATGCCTAATTTGGTGTCAACTGACAAAGTATTTGCAGAGAAAATGTCAATGTTAAAGTTTACCACGGACACACAGACACACGGACACACACACACACACAGACACACACACACACACACACACACACACACACACACAGACAACCGAACACCGGGTTAAAACATAGACTCACTTTGTTTACACAAGTGAGTCAAAAATGTAAATGTCACATAAAAGTTGAGAAAACACAAATGACTTTTTACTCCAAAAGTATAACTGGGCAACATTTGCAAATCTAACAATCTTACTTACAATCACTTTTTTTGCCTCCTTTGAGCATATTACAAAAAGTAAAAACCGAACAGGAGAAAGGGAACAACATCAGAAGGAGAAGATCTCCTTCACCACCTGTCCCAGGGAGCAAGGAAGGTGGCAGAATGGTTAAGACGATCATGTGCCAATACAGAGAGGCCCTGAGGGTCTGGGTTCGAACCCCGCCCTCGCCCTTTCTCCTAAAAAGTTTGACTCGAAAATCAAACTGAGTGTCAAGTCATTCGAATGAGACGATAATGTGGAGTGATGGCCTAGAGGTAACGCGTCCGCCTAGGAAGCGAGAGAATCTGAGCGTGCTGGTTCGAATCACGGCTCAGCAGCCGATATTTTCTCCCCCTCCACTAGATCTTGAGTGGTGGTCTGGGCGCTAGTCATTCGGATGAGACGATAAACCGAGGTCCCGTGTGCAGCATGCACTTAGCGCACGTAAAAGAACCCACGGCAACAAAAGGGTTGATCCTGGCAAAATTCTGTAGAAAAATCCACTTCAATAGGAAAAACAAACAAAACTGCACGCAGGAAAAAAAAGAAGAAAAAAAAGGGTGGCGCTGTAGTATAGCGACGCGCTCTCCCTGGGGAGAACAGCCCGAATTTCACACAGAGAAATCTGTTGTGATAAAAAGAAATACAAATACAAATAAACCGAGGTCCAGCCTGCAAGCACGCACTTGCCGCACTGAAAAAGAACCCGTGGCAATGAGAGTGTTGTCCTCTGGTACAATTCTGTAGAATAACACACTCTGATAGGTACACAAATGTACTATATGCATATATGCATGCACTCAAGGCCTGACTAAGCGCGTTGGGGTATGCTGCTGGTCAGACTTCTGCCCAGTAGGTGTGTGTGTGTGTGTGTGTGTGTGTGTGTGTGTGTGTGGTGTGTGTGTGTGTGTGTGTGTGTGTGTGTGTGTGTGTGTGTGTTAATGTTTTGCTGCGTCATGATGAACACAGAAAAAAAACCCAACAACAATGTAATCATTACTAAACTTTATTCTACAACATAGACACACTTATCTATGCTAACTGCTCTTTGCATTATGGTCCAATTCATAAGTCCAACGCCTAACCAGTTCTGACACGGCGCAATACAAACCAATACAAACAACAACAACAACAACAACAACAGCAACCCAACAGGATGCCGCAACAGACAAAGACCACCACCTGTTCAGTGCCACCGTCATCATAGGTTAACTCACTCAGTACGGCCAGTCCTCTCTTCTCCTCTACACAGACCCCTCGGATGTCCAGTGGGTGTCTCAATGACCCAACCTTTAGCTTCCGTCGTCAGAATTGTGGTATTCTTTGTCAACATTCACCTCTTGAGTATAAGAGCCTTCCGCTTGCAATGTTTTAATGGTGGTAATTGGGGTGAAACGCTGTTAACGTCTTCTCTTTCACCGTTCGTATGGAGAGAGTTAAGTCCTCCGTGGTTCAGTGACAGAAAAAAAAGCACAAACACCTTCATTATTCATCATTGTAACCCGCATCGTCCCCACCACCACCACCCCCCAAAAAAACCCTGCCGTGGCTTCTTCTGCCTGGCGACATATGGCTTCTCCTGTCCGCTGACACGTAGACCTCAGACTGTGCTGGACAGAGGGTTGGTGATGTAACTCTATTCTGTATTGGTAAGTAAGTCATCTAATTTTGGTATTTTTTTCGGTTTTTTTTTGGGGGGGGTTGGGTTTTTTTTCCCTGTAAGAGCTGTTTCACAGTGAAAACAGACATCAGATTCGTTTTGGTCTTTTTGTTGTCTTATTTATTTATTTATTTATTATTTTTATTATTATTACTATTACTACTACCGTTTTTTTATATTATGATTATTATTTATTTATTTATTTATGTAAGCTTATCTATTATTTATTCACCTTTTTTTTTTTTTTTTTTTCTCAAGGCCTGACTAAGCGCGTTGGGTTACGCGGCTGGTCAGGCATTTGCTTGGCAGATGTGGTGTAGCGTATATGGATTTGTCCGAACGCAGTGACGCCTCCTTGAGCTACTGAAACTGAATCTGAATCTGTATTGGTATTTGTATTTGTTTTCATCACAACAGATTTCTCTCTCCAGGGAGAGCGAGCGAATCGCTACACTACAGCGCCACCCTTTTTTTTTTTTTTTTCTTTTTCCTGCGTACAGTTTTGGGGGTTGTTTTTTTGTTTGTTTTTTTGTGTTTTGTTTTTTCCTATCGAAGTGGATTTTTCTAAAGAATTTTGCCAGGAACAACCCTTTTGTTGCCGTTGGTTCTTTTATGTGCGCTAAGTGCATGCTAGCACACGGGACCTCGGTTTATCGTCTCATCCGAATGACTAGCGTCCAGACCACCACTCAAGGTCAAGTGGAGGGGGAGAAAATATCGGCGGCTGAGCCGTGATTCGAACCAGCGCGCTCAGATTTCCTCGCTTCCTACGCGGACACGTTACCTCTAGGCCATCATTCCGCATGTACAAGGATTGGTGATGTAACTCTATGTGTACCAATGATTGGTGATGTAACTCTATGTACCAAGGATTGGTGATGTAACTTTATGTACCAAGGAATGGTGATGTAACTCTGTGTACCAAGGAATGGTGATGTAACTATGTACCAATGAATGGTGATGTAACTCTATGTACCATGGACTGGTGATGTAACTCTGTGTACCAAGGAATGGTGATGTAACTCTGTGTACCAAGGATTGGTGATGTAACTCTATGTTCCAAGGATTGGTGATGTAACTCTGTGTACCAAGGAATGGTGATGTAACTCTGTGTACCAAGGAATGGTGATGTAACTCTATGTTCCAAGGATTGGTGATGTAACTCTGTGTACCAAGGAATGGTGATGTAACTCTATGTACCAAGGATTGGTGATGTAACTCTGTGTACCAAGGATTGGTGATGTAACTCTGTGTACCAAGGAATGGTGATGTAACTCTGTGTACCAAGGATTGGTGATGTAACTCTGTGTACCAATGAATGGTGATGTAACTCTGTGTACCAAGGGTTAGTGATGTAACTCTGTGTACCAAGGAATGGTGATGTAACTCTGTGTACCAAGGATTGGTGATGTAACTCTGTGTACCAAGGAATGGTGATGTAACTCTATGTACCAAGGATTGGTGATGTAACTGTGTACCAATGAATGGTGATGTAACTCTGTGTACCAAGGATTGGTGATGTAACTCTGTGTACCAAGGATTGGTGATGTAACTCTATGTACCAAGGATTGGTTATGTAACCCTGTGTACCAAGGATTGGTGATGTAACTCTGTGTACCAAGGAATGGTGATGTAACTCTGTGTACCAAGGAATGGTGATGTAACTCTATGTACCAAGGATTGGTGATGTAACTCTGTGTACCAAGGATTGGTGATGTAACTCTGTGTACCAAGGATTGGTAATGTCACTCTGTATATTAAGGACTGATGATGTAACTCTGTGTACCAAGGATTGGTGATGTAACTCTATGTACCAAGGAATGGTGATGTAACTCTGTATACCAAGGATTGGTGATGTAACTCTGTGTACCAAGGATTGATAATGTAACTCTATGTACCAAGGACTGATAATGTAACTCTATGTACCAAGGACTGATAATGTAACTCTATGTACCAAGGATTGGTGATGTAACTATGTTCCAAGGAATGGTGATGCAACTCTGTGTACCAAGGATTGGTGATGTAACTCTGTGTACCAAGGATTGGTGATGTAACTCTGTGTACCAAGGAATGGTGATGTAACTATGTACCAATGAATGGTGATGTAACTCTGTGTACCAAGGAATGGTGATGTAACTATGTACCAATGAATGGTGATGTAACTCTGTGTACCAAGGATTGGTGATGTAACTCTGTGTATCAAGGAATAATGACGTAACTCTGTGTACCAAGACTCAGACCCTCCCCCCCCAAAAAAAAACCACACACCCTCCCCACACACACACCCTCCCCCCACACACACACACCCTCCCCCCCCACACATACCCTCCCCCCCCACACACACACCCTCCCCCCCCCCCACACACACACCCTCCCCCCCCACACACACACCCTCCCCACACCCCACACCCTCCCCACACACACACACACACACCCTCCCCACACACACACACACACCCTCCCCACACACACATCCTCCCCACACACACACACACCCTCCCCACACCCCACACCCTCCCCACACACACACCACCCTCCCCACACACACACACACACACCCTCCCCACACACACACACACACCCTCCCCCCCACACACACACCCTCCCCACACACACACCCCCACACACAACCCTCCCCCCCCCCCACACCACACCCCCCCCACACACACCCCTCCCACCACACCCCCCACCCCCCCACACACACACACCTCCCCCACACACGACCCTCACTGCCTGTCCAGGTGTTTGACAGCTACGTTCTTCACACACAAACACAGTATCACCGTGATGGCAATTGTCAGATACGACAGCCATAGCACGACAATAGACAGACTATAGCAAACACTCTTCCCTTTTTCTAAAACTTTTTCTTTCTTTCGTTGTTCTTTTCTTTTCTCCCTACCCTTTTATTTCTCTCAGTAAACTACAAACACGTCCTTTCACTCACACATCCTGTCAATGTAACAAGACCTAATTTATTCAGGTTCACATACTGTTCTAGTCGACTGCGGTGTTGAAACGTTTAATTCCCTTTTTGGGGTTTTTTGTGTTTTGTTTTTCTTCTTTTTTCGTTCTTTTCCTTCAAACATTCCTCTTATCTCAACATCCACCCACATTCTCCCAAAGATAACGTAATGAGAAAATCTGCTAAGGGGACCCTCAGTTTTGGCGACTATGGACAAAGCTTACCCTCACATATCAATGATCCTGCGCACCCAGTTGACAGTCAGAATCCTTGAGTTGGTCAGGAACTTTGCACAACGCTTCCCAACAACCATCCCTACTACCTGAAGTGGGTACCCTCGACGAGTGGCCCAATTTTCCCGTCTGAGCCCACACACAACTTCACTCTGGGTAGGAGCCACTCGGATTGAATCACCTACACCTTCACCTATCCCGATCTTGATCCGTGGCCCACAGGTGATCTGGCAAACCACTCCCCAATCCTCTCGATTTCTGACCCTCCGACTGTAATCCGCTCAACCTCAAGCCCGACCATCGGTGGTGCCTCCCATCTCCCTCCTGCTTCTCCTTCTCCCTCTTCACTGCCCTCCCAGGAAGTCTTGGCAACCCTGCCTCCTTGTGACATGCCATACCTTTTGACTTGCACGTCACCTGCACCAAGGCAACAGGTCTCTAGGGCCCAAACACTTCCTGATCTTTTCGACACTCTCTTCGTAACTACTTTGCTACACGATGCTCCAGATCTTCGAAACATCTCATCTCCCGATAAACACAAGCACCACACACACAATCGACGGACACAGCCCTCCAAACCGCATTGCCCTTGCCGTCAATTGACTTCCTATCCTCCTCACACACACATCCTCCCCACACACACACACCCTCCCTTTCCACACACACACACACACCCTCCTCACACACACACCTCCTTCCCCCCCCCCCACACACACACACTCCTCAAACACACACACCCTCCTTACCACACACACCCTCCCCACACACACACACACCCTCCCCACACACACCACACCCCCCCACACACACACACACCCTCCCCCCCACACACACACCCTCCCCACACACACCCCCCCCCCCCCACACACACACCCTCCCCACACACACACACCCTCCCCCCCCACACACACACACCCTCCCCCCCACACACACACCCTCCCCACACACACACACACACCCTCCCCCCAACACACACACCCTCCCCCCCCCACACACACCCTCCCCCCCCCACACACACCCTCCCCACACACACACACACACCCTCCCCCCCACACACACACACATCCTCCCCACACACACACACACACCCTCCCCCCCCACACACACACCCTCCCCCACACACACACACACCCTCCCCACACGCACACCCTCCCCACACACACACACACCCTCCCCCCACACACACACCCTCCCCACACACACAC
>NC_134903.1:18306284-18308784 GCF_041734735.1 Babylonia areolata
CCCCCCCCCCTCCCTCTCTCTCTCTCTCTCTGGAATTTATCCTTCTCTTTTTTAATGTCTTCCTCCTCCTCCTCCTCCTCCTCCTCTCCTAACGCCCAGTATACGTGTGACCTATCTCTTCTCCATAATATAAATTCTAGTATATGCTTGGACTTTGAACCAGGATATCTATGGGGTTTTTGTTGCTGTTGTTGTTGTTGTTCTTCTTCTTCAACTACTACTACTACTTCTTCTTCTTTTCCCGTTACTATTACTTCATCGTCTTCTTCTTCTCCTCTTCCCCCTAACGCCCCCCCCCCCCTCCCTCCTCCCCCCCCCCCCCCATACACCTTTTCTCACCCCCCACCCCCATCCCCCCGACCCCTCCCCCCCGTCTCCCCCCCCTCTCTCTCTCTCTCTCTCTCTGGAATTTATCCTTCTCTTTTTAATGTCTTCCTCCTCCTCCTCTCCTAACGCCCAGTATACGTGTGACCTATCTCTTCTCCATAATATAAATTCTAGTATATGCTTGGACTTTGAACCAGGATATCTATGGGGTTTTTGTTGTTGCTGTTGTTGTTGTTGTTGTTGCTTCTTTTTTTTTTCTTTTTTTTTTTTGGCTTTTTTTTTATCCCTTTTTCTTTGTTTTCTTTATCTTTCTTTCAAGTACATGTGCTTGGACTTTGAATCCGGAAGTCACTGCATTGTTATGTAATCTTTTTTTTTTTTTTCTTTTTTCTATATATGATTTTTTTCCCTCTTCTTCTTCTTCTTCTTTTTTTCCCCATTTTATTCAACAATGGCGGGGGGAAAAAAAAACACATACATACATGGCCAGTCTAGATGTGTGCATGGTCCTGATGATTGTGAAGAGTAGGGGGACTGGGGGAATGAGTGCACTCCCTTTTGAAGCGGGGAGTTTCTTCCCCTGCTGCTCTCTCTTCTCACGGCCACTTTCACACTTCTGTCTGTATGTGTTTTCTATAGATGGACACTTTTTTTTCTTTTTTTTTTTGCCGGTTTATTGTTTGAAAATGTGTGTGCGTGTGTCTGGGTCTGTTAATGCTCTAGTGTGAGTTGAGTAATGTGTGTGCATCTCTCATGTACTCAATCTTCCTCTATATTCCCCGCCTCCCCCCCCCCCCCCACCCTTCCCCCTCCCCCAAGAAAAGCAGTTGTTTTCAAACAATAACATCACATCAAACATTCCTTAAATCGACTTCATTGTAAACATGTTTCTGATAGCAAGCTCCTTATAATCATTTATTTATATATTTGTAGATTTATTCATTTTTTTCTGATTTCGTTTATTTGTTTATTTATTTGTTTATTTATTTGCTTTTGCTTGTTTATTTAGTTATCTATGTATTCATTCATTCCTCTATTGAGTTCGTTAGTTAGTTAGTTAGTTAGTTAGTTAGTTAGTTAGTTAGTCAGTCAGTCAGTCAGTTAGTTAGTCAGTTAGTTAGTTAGTCAATTAGTCAATTAGTTAGTCATTTAGTTAAGGGATTGGAGGGAAGTTTCAGTTTCAGTAGCTCAAGGAGGCGTCACTGCGTTCGGACAAATCCATATACGCTACACCACATCTGCCAAGCAGATGCCTGACCAGCAGCGTAACCCAACGCGCTCAGTCAGGCCTTGAGAAAAAAAAAGGTGAATAAATAGTAGATAAGCTTACATAAATAAATAAATAAATAAATAAATAATAATTATGATATAATTATGATATGGAGGGAAGAAGACTGGGTAAGGGGTTGGGTTGAGAGTTACTGTAGTTTGTTGCTTTGCAGTAGTCGTTTTCAAGAGTTCCTCATGTGATTTTTCAGTGGATTTTTGTCGTTGACATCTTTCTCGTTAACGGTTCTGTGTTCATGTGTTCTTTTGATGTAGCCCTATCCCCCTATGGTTTGGACACAACACTCGACACACCAGCTTGTCCAGAACAATCATGCAAGGCACCATCGAGGGCGGGAGAAGAAGAGGAAGACAGCGGAAAAAACTGGCATGAGAACATCAAACAATGGACCGGACTCCACACATGTGAGCTGCTGCCGGCGGCTGCCGACAGAGACAGATGGAGAAGGGAGGTTGCGTCTGCGGTCCTCAGGCTCCCCCCAAAGACTACTTTGTAGTTATGGGCCTGAGGTGAGGTGAGGTATCCCCCATATCTCTTTATTTCTTTCTTTTCATATCCCAGAGCTGGGTGGAAAAAAAAGCATATGTTTTGCTTATGTCATTACCCTGGTAAAATACAATCTCGTTTCGTTTCGTTTTGTTGGTTTGTTAGTTAGTTATAGTTATTTCTATACAGTTATTCACTAGTTATTTTTATTCGGTTTTCTTTACTTTCTTTCTATTCCTTTCGTCTCTCTCTCTCTCTCTCTCTCTCTCTCTCTTATTTTCATCTTTCTCTCTTTCTTTGCATTCATTCTTTTTTTCTTTTTCTTTCTTTTTTCTCTCTCATTATTTATTTTTCTTCTTCCTTTCTTTCCGTTTCTCTCTTTCTTTCTTTATTTATTTC
>NC_134903.1:18313784-18331284 GCF_041734735.1 Babylonia areolata
AGGGAAGAGAGACAGACAGACAGATAGACAGACAGAGAGGGAAAGACAGACAGACAGACATGCAGAGAGGGAAAGAGAGACAGACAGACAGACAGAGAGGGAAAGACAGACAGACAGAGAGGGAAAGAGAGACAGACAGACAGACAGGGAAAGAGAGACAGACAGACAGACAGAGAGAAAGAATCATAGAGAGACAGAGTAAGAGATAAAGAGAGGTGGGGGATGGTGAGAATGAGAGACAGGGGGGGTGGTGTGGTGGAGAGAGATAGAGAGAGATGAAAAAAAAGTCTTAAAAGGATAGTTTCACTGTTGAGCATATCTGTTGAGCAGATGCCTGACCAGCAGCATAACCCAACGCGCTTAGTCAGGCCTTGAGTGCATGCTTACATATTTGTGTACCTATGAAAGTGGATTTCATTTTACGTAATTTCGCCAGAGGACAACACTCTCGTTGCCATGGGTTCTTTTTCAGTGCGCCAAGTGCGTGCTGCACACGGGACCTCGGTTTATCGTCTCATCCGAAAGACTAGACGCTCAGTTTGATTTTCCAGTCAAACTTAGGAGAAAGGGCGAGAGCGGGATTCGAACCCACACCCTCACGGACTCTCTGTATTGGCAGCTGAGCGTCTTAACCATTCTGCCACCTTCCTCCTTAAAAGGATAAAGAAGGAAAAGGCTGAAACAGAAAGGCAGAGATTCAAGATTCAAGATTCAAGATTCAAAAAATTTATTACTCCAGGATAAAAATTTAGGAATCGCCTAGTCTTCCAATCTGTCCTTGTGACAATAACAACATTAACGATAACGACACAATAAGATATATATATATTTTTTGTTTGTTTAACTCACTCAGTACGGCCAGTCCTCTCTTCTCCTCTACACAGACCCCTCGGATGTCCAGTGGGTGTCTGAATGACCCAACATTTAGCTTCCGTCGTCAGAATTGTGGTATTCTTTGTCAACATTCACCTCTTCAGTATAAGAGCTTTCCGCTTGCAATATTTTGATGATGGTAATTGGGGTGAAACGCTGTTAACGTCGTCTCTTTCGCCGTTCGTATGGAGAGACTTAACACTGCTACATCTACTTCTGCTACTACGAATGAGTGATGGAGTGATGGCCTAGAGGTAACGCGTCCGCGTAGGAAGCGAGAGAATCTAAGCACTCTGGTTCGAATCACGGCTCAGCCGCCGATATTTTCTCCCCCTCCACTAGACTTTGAGTGGTAGTCTGGACGCTAGTCATTCGGATAAGACGATAAACCGAGGTCCCGTGTGCAGCATGCACTTAGCGCACGTAAAAGAACCCACGGCAACAAAAGGGTTTTTCCTGGCAAAATTCTGTAGAACAATCCACTTCGATAGGAAAAAGAAATAAAACTGCACGCAGGAAAAAAAAAAAAAAGAGAAAAAAAAAGGGTGGGGCTGTAGTGTAGCGACGCGCTCTCCCTGGGGAGAGCAGCCCGAATTTCACACAGAGAAATCTGTTGTGATAAAAAGAAATACAAATACAAATAATCATCATCATGAAGAAAGAGAGAGAGAGAGAGAGAGAGAGAGAGACAGAGAAGACAGAGAGACAGAGATAGACATGAACGAAGATATAGAGACAGACAGACAGACAGAGAAGAAAAGAGAGATATAGAAAGACAGATATACTGTTCTTCCAGAAAAAAAAAAAAAATCTTTGAAACACCCCACAGTCTATGTCAATTTTCGGTGAGTTAGGAAAACCAGGAGCATACCCAGCATGCTCACACCCCGAAAATGGAATATGGATACCTAAGGAGCGGGACAGAAACAGTCACACAAGAAAACGAAAATAATTATAACTATAATATATATATATATATATATATATATATATATATATATATATATATAATAAAAACCATCCCCAAACAGGAGTATGAAGAAAGGAAGGAAGAAAGAAAGAAAGAAAAGGGGGAAAGAATACAAAAGTCTAGAGGACAGTCAGTTCTGGTGGACGGAAGACAGACAGAAGGAGAGAGAGAGAGTGAAGGAAGGGGAAATAAAAGATAAATCAAAAGAAAGAAAGAAAGAAGAAGAAAAAAACTACCAGAAAGTTCAGCTGTAATGTGGGAACATATTTCAAGCGTGACATCAGCCCTTTCCTCACCCCCCCCCCCCCCCCCCCCCCCCCCCCCACACACACCCCCCACAACAACCCCCACCTCCCGCAGCAACATCTATCCTGCGTCTTCCCCCTTCTCCCCCCCCCCCCCCCCCCCCACACACACACACACGCGTACGCACACACACACACACACATACACAAAATGCACCCACACGCACGTGTATGCGCGCATATGCACATGCACAAATACACGCACATGCACACACACACAAACACACACACACACACACACGCACGCACGCACGCACGCACATACATACACACACACGCATACATAAATAAACACACACATGTTCGCACGCGTGCGTGCGCGCGCACGCACACACACACACACACACACACACACACACACACACACACACATACACACACACAAACACGCACACACACACACACACACACACCACACACATACACACACGCACGCATACATAAACACACACACACGTTCGCAGGCGCGCATGCACGCACGCACGCACACACACACACACACACACACACACACACACACATTTGAAAAGTTTCCTCCACCATGGAGCAGGGTGGTTTTTTCGGGTGTGTTTTTTTTTTTTTCTTCTTTTTTTTCTTCTTTTTTTTCATCTTGACACCTTGGTTTCTGTGTCAAGGGGAGTCAAACACGCGGAAAGGACATCACGTAGCTTTCCTTCCCCACCCCTTCACCCCCACCCTCTCCGATCACCCCCACACCCCCACTCCTCCCGCCTCTCCCCCCCCCCCCCACCCCCCCCACCACCACCCCGCCCCCACCCCCCGAAACAGTGTCTGTATAAAAGAGGTGACGGGCGGACAGCCACTCTTGACAGGTTGACTTGGAGGTTCGGAGACGTGTAGCACGTGTGTGTGTGTGAGTGCACAGTGTCCCAGTCAAAGCGCTCAAGCTGAAAGAGCAACAGCAGACCACTAAAAGGGTGAGTAAGGGTGTTTGTTTGTTTTTGTTTTTTTGTTTTGTTGTTGTTGTTGTTGTAATTATGAAAAACAGACCGATGGAGTGGTAATGGTAATTAATTTTTGAGCATGTTGGAAACATGAACACCCCATTTTTCCAGCCACTCAGTAGCACGTGTCGTACTTCGATGCTAGTAGGAGCAGGAATGTATTTCAAACACACGACAGAAATTTCCAATTGATTCTTGCGCTTGTACTTTGAACCCATTTTTCATTAATTTCACCTTAATTTTTTTTTTTTTTAATAAATAAATAAAATAAACAAACAAAAAAACTAGTCCTCAGTATGGTTTAAGCCTTCTCTGCATTATTGGAACTAACGAAGAACTATTGTTACCCACTAACAAAGCAAACCTTTCATCAATCTACGAAGAAAATTGTGTGACGCAAAACGCACATGTCGTTTTCGTAGTATGACGAAAAACACACAACTGGAACAGTGATGCTAAGTTTGGTACACATCGGTTGTTGGTAAGTAAGCGAGGTTGCTCATGTTTGTGCGTCTTGTGTTTAGTAGTCACACTGGATGTTACATGACTTATGATATAAACAAGACAATAATTAGTCTTGCAGTTCGTCTCCCTGGTATACTGAGACTATTTTGTACGTGAATTCTTTTTTTTCTCCCCCCCCCCCCCCCCCCTTTTTTTTTTTCCACCGTAACCGCTTATGTCTCGATGCATCTAAGTGTGACTGCGCACAGAAAAAAAATGGGTAATCCTGCAGTTTAGAATACTAAACTCAGGGGGCCGTTCAAATGAAAAAATAGAGGTCGTTTTAGACTGACCTTGATGCGCTGAGTCGAATGCAACCCTGAGCTAAGCTCTACGGCCACTCCTTGTCAATGAAACAGAGACATAATAAATAGTAAACTCAGTCGGTCACTTCCCGAGCAACTATCGGCGAGCCATTTTGATTGCTGGTGACGTGCTGTTTACGTCATCAACTTCTGTGTGTTTTCAGTAGAAACTGAAAGTAGAAATCTACTTACCGTGCATTTGATCCAGTTTCGTGGCAAAAGGAGTGGTCTTAGAGCTTAGCTGAGGGTTGCATTCGACTCAGCGCATCGAAGTCAGTCTAAAACACCTTCTACTTTTTCATTTTAACGGCCCCTGAGTTTAGTATTCTAAACTGCAGGATTACCAAAAAATGTTACGTGTTGTTTTATTTTGCCGTTAATTCATTTACTTTGCAATGTCAGTAATTTTGCACCCTGACCATCACTATTATGGTATGTTTTGCACCCCTGCTCATATTTCATGCACCCAAAGCTTGAATCAGCTGTACGTGATGATAGATGTAGCTGTGTGTGCGTGTGTGTGTGAAAATTGGAAATATTCCGTTTTATCTTTTGTTTTTGCAAGGTACTGATTTTTTTTTTTTTTTTTTAATTGATTCCTGACGTATTTTGTGTTCTTTACTTACTGGTATATAATTTATGCATTTGTGTGTCGTAGTTTTTGTTTTAATCAGTTTCCAAGTTAAGGTGCTCAAATTTGCATCAGTTCCCCAATGCTGTAAAGTGCACTACCTTGAAACTCCCAATGGTCAGTAGGCAAAACACCCCCACCCCTCTCTCCCACCACCATTGGGTTAAACACTGCTCCATTCTGAAACAAGAGAGGCAAGGCCTTCAAGACTCACTTGTGATACACCTTAAAAAAAATCCAAGCTTTTTATGTATTGAGTATAATTTCAAAATGTAATGTTTAAGATGAGAAAGATCACTTTAAAGCAAATTAACTCCCCTAGCATTAATTACAGTGTAATTTCCCTTTTTTACTATCCGCACCAAAACGTTTGCAAAATAAATAAAACTTCCATGCTTAGCAAAAGAAGTTCCTGTTTGAACATAAAATGATAATAATGACTGCTCTTGTTGTTGGGTCAGAATATCAGATCAAAGTGCCAAGTTTAGAGAATACAAAAAATATAACTATAACAGTAAATGCAGTTTGCATATAATTAGGCTTCATTTTTTAATTTTTTTTGTGCCTATCCCAGAGGTGCAATATTGTTTTAAATAAGATGACTGGAAAGAACTGAATTTTCCCTATTTTTGTGCCTGACAAAGGCACCTGACAAAGTATTTGCAGAGAAAATGTCAATGTTAAAGTTTACCACACACACACACACAACCGATCACCGGGTTAAAACATAGACTCACTTTGTTTACACAAGTGAGTCAAAAAAGTATGACACCCCCCTCACCCCCCCAAAAATCATGAACCAATGACAATTCAGTTCGCTATCTGTGTAGCTCTACATCCAAAGATGAAGGCTAGAACGCCGGATCGAAATCACAATGTGTCACTGGAAAGAAGGCAAAGGAGAGTATGACGTCACTCCATGACGCAATATCTGGAGGAAAACGCTTTCTGGGGGATGGGGGCGTGTTGGCGTTGTTGTTGTTTTTGTTGGTTTTTTGGGGGGTGTTTTTTTTTTTCTTCTAAATGTGTGTGTGTGTGTGTGTGTGTGTGTGTGTGTGTGTGTGTGTGTGTGTGAAGCGTACGATGACTGGTATTGAGACGGATAACTCTTTTGTCAGAAGAGGTTTCTGTGTGAAGTTCTGCTGTCCACAGGGAGAGCACGTCGCTACACTACAGCACCACCCCCTTTTTTTTTTCTTTTTTTTGCCCCTGCACTTTGCGCACTGAAAAAGAACCCATTGCTACAAAAGTGTTGTCCTTTGGCAAAATTTTGTAGAGGAAATCCACTCTTCAGACATGCGAGAATAATTATCTCTGCCATTCACTCAAGGCCTGGCCAGCGCGTTTGGGGTATGCTGTTGGTATCTGGGTATCTGCCAAAGAGGCGTGGTGCAGCGTATATGGATTTGTCCTAAAGCAGTGAAGTCTCTTTGAGAAACTGAAACGATTGTTGCAAATGTTTGTTTGTTATCTTTGTCTAGATATTTTTTTTTTTAAAAAGAAGAAGTATAGAAGTTAAAACAATAAGCACACTGTTACCAGAAACACTGTGCAATTGTTTTCAGGAAAGAAATTGGGAGTCATTTCTCCCAAGCTCTGTCTACCGACGATCTATTTTAGCTGGCTAGGAAATGGGAGGTAAGAACATCAACAAAACAGGTGTGGGCGGAAGTATTTAAATCTCTCCTGCTTGTCTCCCGTGGCAGGATGACAGCCGCTGAATCCTCTCGCGCATTTTGTTTTTTGTCTTCTGACGCAGACACAACGAGATACAGACAGAGAAATGACACGTGTTTTTTTGTTTGTTTGTTTGTTTTTTGTTGTTGAAATATACACTCGTAACGTTTCTTATTCTGTGATCTCTGTGTAACAGCAACAACAACAACAACAAAAATGCGTTTTTCATATGAAGCGCATGGCTTTTCAGCAAAACTTTTAAAATTTTAGTTCAAAATGAAGCTTCCCAAACATCTCCTAAAACCACATTTACCTTGGGTGATGTCTGCTTCGTCTCATATCATGAGAGGAACAAAGCAAGCTGTAAACAAGCGAGCGTGGTCCTTGCATTCTGAAGGACTGGGGAAACATAATGTGTAGCGTGAAAGGTTTTTTTTTTTAGAAAAAAACGAGTTGCGATTTGTGTGTGTGTGGGGAGGGGGGGGGGGGGGGGAGGGGGGCTCTGTGTGTGTGTGTTGAGAGGGTAAAGGAGTATGTAAGCGTGTGCGCGAGGGCGTGTGTGTGCGCGCGCGCGTGTGTGTGAACACTTTGCATTTTAGTCCTGTAAACGTATTCTCAAAGCTACATTTTCATCCTGTGTTTGTTCCAGAAGTAGTGATGAAGGTGACACATCAAAGCTACATTTTCATCCTGTGTTTGTTCCAGAAGTAGTGATGAAGGTGACACATCAAAGCTACATTTTCATCCTGTGTTTGTTCCAGAAGTAGTGATGAAGGTGACACATCAAAGCTACATTTTCATCCTGTGTTTGTTCCAGAAGTAGTGATGAAGGTGACACATCAAAGCTACATTTTCATCCTGTGTTTGTTTCCAGAAGTAGTGATGAAGGTGACACATCAAAACTACATTTTCATCATGTGTTTGTTCCAGAAGTAGTGATGAAGGTTACACATCAAAGCTACATTTTCATCCTGTGTTTGTGTCCAGAAGTAGTGATGAAGGTGACACATCAAAGCTACATTTTCATCCTGTGTTTGTTCCAGAAGTAGTGATGAAGGCGACACTTCAAAGCTACATTTTCATCCTGTGTTTGTTCCAGAAGTAGTGATGAAGGTGACACATCAAAGCTACATTTTCATCCTGTGTTTGTTTCCAGAAGTAGTGATGAAGGTGACACATCAAAGCTACATTTTCATCCTGTGTTTGTTCCAGAAGTAGTGATGAAGGTGACACATCAAAGCTACATTTTCATCCTGTGTTTGTTCCAGAAGTAGTGATGAAGGTGACACATCAAAGCTACATTTTCATCCTGTGTTTGTTCCAGAAGTAGTGATGAAGGCGACACTTCAAAGCTACATTTTCATCCTGTGTTTGTTCCAGAAGTAGTGATGAAGGTGACACATCAAAGCTACATTTTCATCCTGTGTTTGTTTCCAGAAGTAGTGATGAAGGTGACACATCAAAGCTACATTTTCATCCTGTGTTTGTTCCAGAAGTAGTGATGAAGGTGACACATCAAAGCTACATTTTTATCCTGTGTTTGTTCCAGAAGTAGTGATGAAGGTGACACATCAAAACTACATTTTCATCCTGTGTTTGTTCCAGAAGTAGTGATGAAGGTGACACATCAAAGCTACATTTTCATCCTGTGTTTGTTCCAGAAGTAGTGATGAAGGTGACACATCAAAGCTACATTTTCATCCTGTGTTTGTTCCAGAAGTAGTGATGAAGGTGACACATCAAAGCTACATTTTCATCCTGTGTTTGTTTCCAGAAGTAGTGATGAAGGCGACACTTCAAAGCTACATTTTCATCCTGTGTTTGTTCCAGAAGTAGTGATGAAGGTGACACATCAAAGCTACATTTTCATCCTGTGTTTGTGTCCAGAAGTAGTGATGAAGGTGCACACATCAAAGCTACATTTTCATCCTGTGTTTGTTCCAGAAGTAGTGATGAAGGTGACACATCAAAGCTACATTTTCATCCTGTGTTTGTTCCAGAAGTAGTGATGAAGGTGACACATCAAAGCTACATTTTCATCATGTGTTTGTTCCAGAAGTAGTGATGAAGGTGACACATCAAAGCTACATTTTCATCCTGTGTTTGTTCCAGAAGTAGCGATGAAGGTGACACTTCAAAGCTACATTTTCATCCTGTGTTTGTTCCAGAAGTAGTGATGAAGGCTGACACATCAAAGCTACATTTTCATCCTGTGTTTGTTCCAGAAGTAGTGATGAAGGTGACACATCAAAACTACATTTTCATCCTGTGTTTGTTCCAGAAGTAGTGATGAAGGTGACACATCAAAGCTACATTTTCATCCTGTGTTTGTTCCAGAAGTAGTGATGAAGGTGACACATCAAAGCTACATTTTCATCCTGTGTTTGTTCCAGAAGTAGTGATGAAGGTGACACATCAAAGCTACATTTTCATCCTGTGTTTGTTCCAGAAGTAGTGATGAAGGTGACACATCAAAGCTACATTTTCATCCTGTGTTTGTTCCAGAAGTAGTGATGAAGGTGACACATCAAAGCTACATTTTCATCCTGTGTTTGTTCCAGAAGTAGTGATGAAGGTGACACATCAAAGCTACATTTTCATCCTGTGTTTGTTCCAGAAGTAGTGATGAAGGTGACACATCAAAGCTACATTTTCATCCTGTGTTTGTTCCAGAAGTAGTGATGAAGGTGACACATCAAAACTACATTTTCATCCTGTGTTTGTTCCAGAAGTAGTGATGAAGGTGACACATCAAAGCTACATTTTCATCCTGTGTTTGTTCCAGAAGTAGTGATGAAGGCGACACTTCAAAGCTACATTTTCATCCTGTGTTTGTTCCAGAAGTAGTGATGAAGGTGACACATCAAAACTACATTTTCATCCTGTGTTTGTTTCCAGAAGTAGTGATGAAGGTGACACATCAAAACTACATTTTCATCCTGTGTTTGTTCCAGAAGTAGTGATGAAGGTGACACATCAAAGCTACATTTTCATCCTGTGTTTGTTCCAGAAGTAGTGATGAAGGCGACACTTCAAAGCTACATTTTCATCCTGTGTTTGTTCCAGAAGTAGTGATGAAGGTGACACATCAAAGCTACATTTTCATCCTGTGTTTGTTTCCAGAAGTAGTGATGAAGGTGACACATCAAAACTACATTTTCATCCTGTGTTTGTTCCAGAAGTAGTGATGAAGGTGACACATCAAAGCTACATTTTTTCATCCTGTGTTTGTTCCAGAAGTAGTGATGGAGGGTGACACATCAAAACTACATTTTCATCCTGTGTTTGTTCCAGAAGTAGTGATGAAGGTGACACATCAAAACTACATTTTCATCCTGTGTTTGTTCCAGAAGTAGTGATGAAGGTGACACATCAAAACTACATTTTCATCCTGTGTTTGTTCCAGAAGTAGTGATGAAGGTGACACTTCAAAGCTACATTTTCATCCTGTGTTTGTTCAGAAGTAGTGATGAAGGTGACACATCAAAGCTACATTTTCATCCTGTGTTTGTTTCCAGAAGTAGTGATGAAGGTGACACATCAAAGCTACATTTTCATCCTGTGTTTGTTTTCAATAGTGATGAAGGTGACACATCAAAGCTACATTTTCATCCTGTGTTTGTTCCAGAAGTAGTGATGAAGGTGACACATCAAAACTACATTTTCATCCTGTGTTTGTTCCAGAAGTAGTGATGAAGGCGACACTTCAAAGCTACATTTTCATCCTGTGTTTGTTCCAGAAGTAGTGATGAAGGTGACACATCAAAACTACATTTTCATCCTGTGTTTGTTCCAGAAGTAGTGATGAAGGCGACACTTCAAAGCTACATTTTCATCCTGTGTTTGTTCCAGAAGTAGTGATGAAGGTGACACATCAAAACTACATTTTCATCCTGTGTTTGTGTCCAGAAGTAGTGATGAAGGTCACACATCAAAGCTACATTTTCATCCTGTGTTTGTTCCAGAAGTAGTGATGAAGGTGACACATCAAAGCTACATTTTCATCCTGTGTTTGTTCCAGAAGTAGTGATGAAGGTGACACATCAAAGCTACATTTTCATCCTGTGTTTGTTCCAGAAGTAGTGATGAAGGTGACACATCAAAGCTACATTTTCATCCTGTGTTTGTTCCAGAAGTAGCGATGAAGGTGACACTTCAAAGCTACATTTTCATCCTGTGTTTGTTCCAGAAGTAGTGATGAAGGCGACACTTCAAAGCTACATTTTCATCCTGTGTTTGTTCCAGAAGTAGTGATGAAGGTGACACATCAAAACTACATTTTCATCATGTGTTTGTTCCAGAAGTAGTGATGAAGGTGACACATCAAAGCTACATTTTCATCCTGTGTTTGTTCCAGAAGTAGTGATGAAGGCGACACATCAAAGCTACATTTTCATCCTGTGTTTGTTCCAGAAGTAGTGATGAAGGTGACACATCAAAGCTACATTTTCATCCTGTGTTTGTTCCAGAAGTAGTGATGAAGGTGACACATCAAAGCTACATTTTCATCCTGTGTTTGTTCCAGAAGTAGTGATGAAGGTGACACATCAAAGCTACATTTTCATCATGTGTTTGTTCCAGAAGTAGTGATGAAGGTGACACATCAAAGCTACATTTTCATCCTGTGTTTGTTCCAGAAGTAGTGATGAAGGTGACACATCAAAGCTACATTTTCATCCTGTGTTTGTTCCAGAAGTAGTGATGAAGGTGACACATCAAAACTACATTTCATCCTGTGTTTGTTCCAGAAGTAGTGATGAAGGTGACACATCAAAACTACATTTTCATCCTGTGTTTGTTTCCAGAAGTAGTGATGAAGGCGGACACTTCAAAGCTACATTTTCATCCTGTGTTTGTTCCAGAAGTAGTGATGAAGGTGACACATCAAAACTACATTTTCATCCTGTGTTTGTTTCCAGAAGTAGTGATGAAGGTGACACATCAAAACTACATTTTCATCATGTGTTTGTTCCAGAAGTAGTGATGAAGGTGACACATCAAAGCTACATTTTCATCCTGTGTTTGTTCCAGAAGTAGTGATGAAGGCGACACTTCAAAGCTACATTTTCATCCTGTGTTTGTTCCAGAAGTAGTGATGAAGGTGACACATCAAAGCTACATTTTCATCCTGTGTTTGTTTCCAGAAGTAGTGATGAAGGTGACACATCAAAACTACATTTTCATCCTGTGTTTGTTCCAGAAGTAGTGATGAAGGTGACACATCAAAGCTACATTTTTTCATCCTGTGTTTGTTCCAGAAGTAGTGATGGAGGTGACACATCAAAACTACATTTTCATCCTGTGTTTGTTCCAGAAGTAGTGATGAAGGTGACACATCAAAACTACATTTTCATCCTGTGTTTGTTCCAGAAGTAGTGATGAAGGTGACACATCAAAACTACATTTTCATCCTGTGTTTGTTCCAGAAGTAGTGATGAAGGTGACACTTCAAAGCTACATTTTCATCCTGTGTTTGTTCCAGAAGTAGTGATGAAGGTGACACATCAAAGCTACATTTTCATCCTGTGTTTGTTTCCAGAAGTAGTGATGAAGGTGACACATCAAAGCTACATTTTCATCCTGTGTTTTGTTTTCAATAGTGATGAAGGTGACACATCAAAGCTACATTTTCATCCTGTGTTTGTTCCAGAAGTAGTGATGAAGGTGACACATCAAAACTACATTTTCATCCTGTGTTTGTTCCAGAAGTAGTGATGAAGGCGACACTTCAAAGCTACATTTTCATCCTGTGTTTGTTCCAGAAGTAGTGATGAAGGTGACACATCAAAACTACATTTCATCCTGTGTTTGTTCCAGAAGTAGTGATGAAGGCGACACTTCAAAGCTACATTTTCATCCTGTGTTTGGTTCCAGAAGTAGTGATGAAGGTGACACATCAAAGCGACATTTTCATCCTGTGTTTGTTCCAGAAGTAGTGATGAAGGTGACAAATCAAAGCTACATTTTCATCCTGTGTTTGTTCCAGAAGTAGTGATGAAGGTGACACATCAAAGCTACATTTTCATCCTGTGTTTGTTCCAGAAGTAGTGATGAAGGTGACACATCAAAGGCTACATTTTCATCCTGTGTTTGTTTCCAGAAGTAGTGATGAAGGTGACACATCAAAGCTACATTTTCATCCTGTGTTTGTTTTCAATAGTGATGAAGGTGACACATCAAAGCTACATTTTCATCCTGTGTTTGTTTCCAGAAGTAGTGATGAAGGTGACACATCAAAACTACATTTTTCATCCTGTGTTTGTGTTCCAGAAGTAGTGATGAAGGCGACACTTCAAAGCTACATTTTCATCCTGTGTTTGTTCCAGAAGTAGTGATGAAGGTGACACATCAAAACTACATTTTCATCCTGTGTTTGTTCCAGAAGTAGTGATGAAGGCGACACTTCAAAGCTACATTTTCATCCTGTGTTTGTTCCAGAAGTAGTGATGAAGGTGACACATCAAAACTACATTTTCATCCTGTGTTTGTGTCCAGAAGTAGTGATGAAGGTCACACATCAAAGCTACATTTTCATCCTGTGTTTGTTCCAGAAGTAGTGATGAAGGTGACACATCAAAGCTACATTTTCATCCTGTGTTTTGTTCCAGAAGTAGTGATGAAGGTGACACATCAAAGCTACATTTTCATCCTGTGTTTGTTCAGAAGTAGTGATGAAGGTGACACATCAAAGCTACATTTTCATCCTGTGTTTGTTCCAGAAGTAGCTGATGAAGGTGACACTTCAAAGCTACATTTTCATCCTGTGTTTGTTCCAGAAGTAGTGATGAAGGTCGACACTTCAAAGCTACATTTTCATCCTGTGTTTGTTCCAGAAGTAGTGATGAAGGTGACACATCAAAACTACATTTTCATCCTGTGTTTGTTCCAGAAGTAGTGATGAAGGTGACACATCAAAGCTACATTTTCATCCTGTGTTTGTTCCAGAAGTAGTGATGAAGGCTGACACATCAAAGCTACATTTTCATCCTGTGTTTGTTCCAGAAGTAGTGATGAAGGTGACACATCAAAGCTACATTTTCATCCTGTGTTTGTTCCAGAAGTAGTGATGAAGGTGACACATCAAAGCTACATTTTCATCCTGTGTTTGTTCCAGAAGTAGTGATGAAGGTGACACATCAAAGCTACATTTTCATCATGTGTTTGTTCCAGAAGTAGTGATGAAGGTGACACATCAAAGCTACATTTTCATCCTGTGTTTGTTCCAGAAGTAGTGATGAAGTGACACATCAAAGCTACATTTTCATCCTGTGTTTGTTCCCAGAAGTAGTGATGAAGGTGACACATCAAAACTACATTTTCATCCTGTGTTTGTTCCAGAAGTAGTGATGAAGGCGACACTTCCAAAAGCTACATTTTCATCCTGTGTTTGTTTCCAGAAGTAGTGATGAAGGCTAGCACTTCAAAGCTACATTTTCATCCTGTGTTTGTTCCAGAAGTAGTGATGAAGGTGACACATCAAAACTACATTTTCATCTGTGTTTGTTTCCAGAAGTAAGTGATGAAGGTGGACACATCAAAAGCTACATTTTCATCATGTGTTTGTTCCAGAAGTAGTGATGAAGGTGACACATCAAAGCTACATTTTCATCCTGTGTTTGTTCCAGAAGTAGTGATGAAGGCGACACTTCAAAGCTACATTTTCATCCTGTGTTTGTTCCAGAAGTAGTGATGAAGGTGACACATCAAAGCTACATTTTCATCCTGTGTTTGTTCCAGAAGTAGTGATGAAGGTGACACATCAAAACTACATTTTCATCCTGTGTTTGTTCCAGAAGTAGTGATGAAGGTGACACATCAAAGCTACATTTTTCATCCTGTGTTTGTTCCAGAAGTAGTGATGAGGTGACACATCAAAACTACATTTTCATCCTGTGTTTGTTCCAGAAGTAGTGATGAAGGTGACACATCAAACTACATTTTCATCCTGTGTTTGTTCCAGAAGTAGTGATGAAGGTGACACATCAAAACTACATTTTCATCCTGTGTTTGTTCCAGAAGTAGTGATGAAGGTGACACTTCAAAGCTACATTTTCATCCTGTGTTTGTTCCAGAAGTAGTGATGAAGGTGACACATCAAAGCTACATTTTCATCCTGTGTTTGTTCCAGAAGTAGTGATGAAGGTGACACATCAAAGCTACATTTTCATCCTGTGTTTGTTTCAATAGTGATGAAGGTGACACATCAAAGCTACATTTTCATCCTGTGTTTGTTCCAGAAGTAGTGATGAAGGTGACACATCAAAACTACATTTTCATCCTGTGTTTGTTCCAGAAGTAGTGATGAAGGCGACACTTCAAAGCTACATTTTCATCCTGTGTTTGTTCCAGAAGTAGTGATGAAGGTGACACATCAAAACTACATTTTCATCCTGTGTTTGTTCCAGAAGTAGTGATGAAGGCGACACTTCAAAGCTACATTTTCATCCTGTGTTTGTTCCAGAAGTAGTGATGAAGGTGACACATCAAAGCTACATTTTCATCCTGTGTTTGTTCCAGAAGTAGTGATGAAGGTGACAAATCAAAGCTACATTTTCATCCTGTGTTTGTTCCAGAAGTAGTGATGAAGGTGACACATCAAAACTACATTTTCATCCTGTGTTTGTTCCAGAAGTAGTGATGAAGGCGACACTTCAAAGCTACATTTTCATCCTGTGTTTGTTCCAGAAGTAGTGATGAAGGTGACACATCAAAGCTACATTTTCATCCTGTGTTTGTTCCAGAAGTAGTGATGAAGGTGACACATCAAAGCTACATTTTCATCCTGTGTTTGTTCCAGAAGTAGTGATGAGGTGACACATCAAAGCTACATTTTCATCCTGTGTTTGTTCCAGAAGTAGTGATGAAGGTGACACATCAAAGCTACATTTTCATCCTGTGTTTGTTCCAGAAGTAGTGATGAAGGTGACACATCAAAACTACATTTTCATCCTGTGTTTGTTCCAGAAGTAGTGATGAAGGCGACACTTCAAAGCTACATTTTCATCCTGTGTTTGTTCCAGAGGTAGTGATGAAGGTGACACATCAAAGCTACATTTTCATCCTGTGTTTGTTCCAGAAGTAGTGATGAAGGTGACACATCAAAGCTACATTTTCATCCTGTGTTTGTTCCAGAAGTAGTGATGAAGGTGACACATCAAAGCTACATTTTCATCCTGTGTTTGTTCCAGAAGTAGTGATGAAGGTGACACATCAAAGCTACATTTTCATCCTGTGTTTGTGTCCAGAAGTAGTGATGAAGGTGACACATCAAAACTTCATTTTCATCCTGTGTTTGTTCCAGAAGTAGTGATGAAGGTGACACATCAAAACTACATTTTCATCCTGTGTTTGTTCCAGAAGTAGTGATGAAGGTGACACATCAAAACTACATTTTCATCCTGTGTTTGTTCCAGAAGTAGTGATGAAGGTGACACATCAAAGCTACATTTTCATCCTGTGTTTGTTTCCAGAAGTAGTGATGAAGGTGACACATCAAAGCTACATTTTCATCCTGTGTTTGTTCCAGAAGTAGTGATGAAGGTGACACATCAAAGCTACATTTTCATCCTGTGTTTGTTCCAGAAGTAGTGATGAAGGTGACACATCAAAGCTACATTTTCATCCTGTGTTTGTTCCAGAAGTAGTGATGAAGGTCACACATCAAAGCTACATTTTCATCCTGTGTTTGTTCCAGAAGTAGTGATGAAGGTGACACATCAAAGCTACATTTTCATCCTGTGTTTGTTCCAGAAGTAGTGATGAAGGTGACACATCAAAACTACATTTTCATCCTGTGTTTGTTCCAGAAGTAGTGATGAAGGTGACACATCAAAGCTACATTTTCATCCTGTGTTTGTTCCAGAAGTAGTGATGAAGGTGACACATCAAAACTACATTTTCATCCTGTGTTTGTTCCAGAAGTAGTGATGAAGGTGACACATCAAAGCTACATTTTCATCCTGTGTTTGTTCCAGAAGTAGTGATGAAGGTGACACATCAAAACTACATTTTCATCCTGTGTTTGTTCCAGAAGTAGTGATGAAGGCGACACTAGTCCTGTGTGTCTTGGCCTTGGTGGTGGCTGTCGTCTTTGGCAGCGGTGAGTACTACACAATACGATGCGATCCGATGCCATACGATACAATACGATACGACATGATGCGATACGATACGATGCCATACAATACAATACAATACGATACGAACCGATGCCATACGATACAATATGATACGACATCATGCTATACGGTACAATATACTATACGATGCCATACGATACGATATGATACGATGTGATGCCATACGATACGATATGATGCCATACGATACGATATGATACGATATGATGCCATACGATACGATATGATGCCATACGATACGATATGATACGATGCCATACTATACAATATGATACGATATGATGTCATACGATACATGATGCCATACGATGCGATATTATACGATATGATGCCATACAATGCGATATGATACGATATGATGCCATACGATACGATATGATACGATACGATGCCATACGATACAACACGATACAATGCGATGCCATATGATACAGTATGATACGACATCATGCCATACAATCCAGTATGATACGATACGATGCCATACGATACGATATGATACGATACGATGCCACACAATACAATGCAATGCGATACGATATGATGCCATACGACACAATATGATACGATACGATGCCATACCATACAATACGATACGATACGATGCCATACGATACAATACAATACAATGCAATTTAATTCAAGTCAAGCATTTCAATGCAGTTCATTTCACTACCCTTTTTTCTTTCTTTTTTTCTTTTTTTTTTACGCTTATAGTTGACTTCATCAAGTTTTTGCGCCTTATACATATTATTATTATTAGTAGTAGCTCTCTTTTTTATGTATTTATCCATTATTTATTTACTTCTCTCTCTCTCTCTCTCTCTCTCTCTCTCTCTCTCTCTCTCTCTCTCTCTCTCTCTCTCTCAAGGCCTGACTAAGCGCGTTGGGTTACGCTGCTGGTCAGGCATCTGCTTGGCAGATGTGGTGTAGCGTATATGGATTTGTCCGAACGCAGTGACGCCTCGTTGAGCTACTGAAACTGAAAACTGAAACTCCTTTTTGTGTGTGTCTCGGAACCTTGTGACATTTTGTCTTCCATATTCTGATGACGATGAATGGTGATGGGTGAAGATGACGATACAGCGGCGCTCGTTTTAGGTTTTTGGGACCGACTGGAAAAGCTGTATT
>NC_134903.1:18336284-18341284 GCF_041734735.1 Babylonia areolata
GCAAGATCACCACTGGGCTTTCACACTCACCCTTGTTTATCTGATACTCACCGAAAGAGAACGGCGACAATGAATTCCCAACGATAAGAATTACAATACCAACAACCAAACGTAACGACGCAAATGACGACAACGATCGTGACATCATGGTAAAAAAATAAATAAATAAAAAAAAAAGCGAGTGCAGTGAGAGATATAAGAAGTTCTCTTCATGCTTGGTGGGCTGTGTTCCTTCCTGTCTTTCTTCCTTCCTTTCTTTCTTCGTTTCTTTCGTCCTTTCTTTCTTGCTTCCTTCCTGTCTTTCTTTCTTTGTTTCTTCGTTTCTTTCGTCCTTTCTTTCTTCCTTCCTTCCACATTTCTTTTTTTTCCTTTCTTTCTTTCTTCCTTCCTTCCTTCCTTCCTTCCTTCCGGCAAGAGAAAGCTGACAGCAGAGTGACCGGGCGAAGGGAGCTGTGTGACTGACATCACGTCACATGTCTACAGCTACTGCTTCCTCCGATACACCGTCCCCTGGATTAACTCTCTCCACACGAACGGCGAAAGAGACGACGTTAACAGCGTTTCACCCCATTTACCATCATCAAAATATTGCAAGCGGAAGGCTCTTATACTGAAGAGGTGAATGTTGACAAAGAATACCACAGTTCTGACGACGGAAGCTAAAGGTTGGGTCATTCAGACACCCACTGGACATCCGACGGGTCTGTGTAGAGGAGAAGAGAGGACTGGCCGTACTGAGTGAGTTAAAGCGATTTCATATATACTTTATTTGCAGCTCATCACCCGTCAACACGATTCTTTGAAGGCGGTTTTCAGTCCATGACATGATTCCTGCTTCACATAATGAAATGGAAAAAAATAAAATAAAATAATAATAATAAATAAAAACAAGAGAGGCAAGGCCTTCAAGACTCACTTGTGATAAATTAAGTCCCCTAGCATTAATTACAGAGTAAGTTCCCTTCTTTACTATCTGCACCAAAACGTTTGCAAAATAAATAAAAATTCTATGCTTAGCAAAAGAAGTTCCTGTTTGAACAAAAAATGATAATAATGACTCCTCTTGTTGTTGTGCCAGAATAAGAGGTCAAAGTGCCAAGTTTAGAGAATACAAAAAATATATATATAACAGTAAATGCAGTTTGCATATAATTAGGCTTCATTTTTCTTTTCTTTTTTTGTGCCCATCCCAGAGGTGCAATATTGTTTTAAACAAGATGACTGAAAAGAACTGGATTTTTCCTATTTTTATGCCAAATTTGGTGTCAACTGAGAAAGAATTTGCAGAGAAAATGTCAATGTTAAAGTTTACCACGGACACACAGACACACAGACACACGGACACACACACACACACACACACACAGACAACCGAACACTGGCTTAAAACATAGACTCACTTTGTTTACACAAGTGAGTCAATAATAATAATCACAGCAGTGCAGTGTTCTCATTCCTGACCGCTCTATTTATCCTATTCTTTAAAAAAAAATGTATTTGTATTTGTATTTCTTTTTATTATAACAGATTTATCTGTGTGAAATTCGGGCTGCTCTCCCCATGGAGAGCGCGTCGCTACACTACAGCGCCACCCTTTTTTTCTTTTTTCTTTTTTTTACCTGCGTGCAGTTTTATTTGTTATTCCAATTGAAGTGGATTTTTCTACAGAATTTTTTTCCAGAAACAAACCCTTTTGTAGCCGTGGGTTCTTTTACGTGCGCTAAGTGCATGTTGCACACGGGACCTCGTTTTATCGTCTTATCCGAATGACTAGACGTGATTCGAACCAGTGCGCTCAGATTCTCTCGCTTCCTGGGTGGACGCGTTACCTCTAAGCCATCACTCCACTCCATAAAGGCAATAATAACAACAAGAGCAAGAACAACATCAACAGTACTACTACTAGTACTATCATTTATGATAATAACAATAAAATCAAAAGTAAGGACAAAACTGACAACCATGCAACCAGTCAATTACAACAACAACAAAAAAAGATTATCCTTAAAACCCACCTCTTCCCAAAATAATCTCTCTTCCCCTGTCTCTTCCTTGCCTTTAGTTTCTACAGTTTTAGAGTTATGCATGCGTGTGAATGACTGGTGCGAAAGCGCTTTGATTTGTCTCTGCACCAGATTCAGCGCTGTATAAATACCGTTATTATCATTATCATACTATTGATAACAGAAACGTGGGGGAGAAAACTCAAACAGTCGTATCAGATTTCTTAAGATAGCTGCATACCATGATTTGAATACTATCGAAAGAGACAGAGTGGAGTGTTGTGGTGGTGGGGGGGGGGGGGGTGAGGGCTGGGGCGAGGGGGTGGGGGGGCGGGGTTGTGTGGGGCAAATGAAAATACATATTCATTGATTACAAAGACATCGCTTGAAACAATAACATAAAAGCAAGTTTTTCAATCTGAACAAGCCTTTCTGCATATGCAAAAAATTAATAATAATAATAATAATAATAATAATAATTTACTCATATTTTCACAAACATTTTTTTTCCCTAAAACAAATAAAACCATTGTGCAAAGTATTAATATTAATCCCATTTATAAGCAGTATCAATGAATATCAGTCACAGCATAGCCCACAAAGTATAAAATAGGCATTGAAATGAATAACAGAATACCTTGATGAAACAGACAGCAGTAACACAAAATGAGAAACTATCATAATCAAACGGACAGCGAGTGACACAAGTTGATCAACTATCAATTCAATTCAACCCAAAATATTTTATCGTCTGCTTCAACCAAAACAGAAAATTATGAGTCGGCTTAAAATGCCGCCAGCAAATATCAAAAACGAATGATCAACTGACACGCCCTTCCCTGATCACAAGAACACATCAATTATCATGTAAAAAGAAAAACACTCAGGTAAGATTTATATTTCAAGATAGAGTGATACCTCTGTGTGTGTGTGTGTGTGTGTGTGTGTGTGTGTGTGTGTGTGTGTGTGTGTGTGTGTGTGTAGTACATTTTAATCATCCCAAAAAAAAGGGAAAATATTCAGTAAGATGATTATAAAATTTTAAGAGAAAAATGCCCATTAACAAATAATGATATCAAATCGAAAAATGAATGAGCAACTGGTTCTTTGAACACAATGCATAAACAGATTATCATGTAAAAAGAAAACATTCGGGTAAGGAAAAAAAAACAATCTTAAGATGATGTAAAAAAAAAAACAAACCCCAAACTAAATGAATAATAAAATTGATAAATAAAAAATCAAGATAAATAAAATCAAATTAGATAAATGAGATTTAAATATGAAACAAAGCATACAGTCCATGCATTCAACTATTCGTATTCCAAAGGCAGATATGAGTCATTTCTAGTAAGTAAAAGAAACAAGTACTGTAAAAAGAACCAAGCGATCCTGTTAAATACTGTCAGTGATACAACAGTTGTTTGTAATGGACAATCCATTAAATATTTCTCAGATATTTGCTGTCTTTGTCAATATTCAAACAGAAAGCAAAAGTTTTCTATATTCTGAAGACACCAGTCTACAAAAATTATAAAACCTGGCCAAGAATGAAGAAAGTGTTGCGATATCAATTCATGTCGTTAATCGCCAATCATTATAATGAGCACACACACACACACACGCACGCACGCACACACACACACACACACACACACACACACACACACACACACACACACACACACACACACACACACACCAATTCACACCAAGTCTTTCATTTAATTAATTGGCGCAGCAAATGATAGGTAAGCTTACGTCTCCCACAGGTATAACATATCATAATCATGAATTCATTTACCTTTGTTTCACATTTATTGTCGCCTACAATTAACTTCAGTTGAGGCACAAAATATGTATTCATATGTGAGCACAATTACACTTTATTTGTATGTATGTATGTATGTATTTCTCTTTTTATCACAACAGATTTCTCTGTGTGAAATTCGGGCTGCTCTCCCCAGGGAGAGCGCGTCGCTATACTACATCGCCACATTTTTTGTTGTTGTTTTTCCTGCGTGCAGTTTTATTTGATTTTTTTTTTCCTATCGAAGTGGATTTTTCTACAGGATTTCGCCAGGAACAACCCTTTTGTTGCCGTGGGTTCTTTTACGTGCGCTAAGTGCATGCTGCACACAGGACCTCGGTTTATCGTCTCATCCGAAGGACTAGCGTTCAGATCACCACTCAAGGTCTAGTGAAGGGGGAGAAAATATCGGCGGCTGAGCCGTGATTGGAACGAGCGCGCTCAGATTCTCTCGCTTCCTAGGCGGACGCGTTACCTCCAAGCCATCACTCCACATTTAGATATGTGAGCGAAATATCTTGATTGGATCCTCTCGAAACACAATCATTCTCACAACGAGGCCGCTTCGCGCGTCAGTTGGTTAAGAATCTGTCATGATTTTAATGAAAACGACACACTTCGCTCACATTTATCTAAATAACAGGAATGACTGACTTGTCACACACACACACACACACACACACACACGTACACACACACACGCGCGCGCGCGCACACACACACACACACACACACACACACACACACACACACAGCAGTAACAGCAGACTTAAATTCACATTACGTCAACAACTAAGAAATATATATACAATTCTGGAAACAGAGAAAAACTGAATACAACAGATTAGACTTCTACAACAAAATTAAAAGAAACGATTATCAAATTGAGAATTATCTAACTGATAAAATATATCCTGCTCACAAACAAGCTCTTTGTCAACTCAGAATTAAGCGCACATTATTTAAATATCGAACGAGGAAGTTATGTAAACATTCCCAGAGAAGAGAGGGTATGTGATATATGTAAAGTTGTTGAAGATGAATTACATTTCTTAGATACGTGTATCTTATTTCATAATTTGCGAAACTATCTAATCACAACTATACAGCAGTATGATCATCAATCAAATGTGATCACTAGAAAAATACAAAACAATATCCAAAAACCAAGTGATTTATCCAACTGC
>NC_134903.1:18348784-18358784 GCF_041734735.1 Babylonia areolata
CTTTTGATAACATAAAACATTATATCTATGTTACATACACACACCAAAATGTGACCACACACACACACACACGCACGCACGCACGCACGCACACACACACACACACACACACACACTGCATACATACATTTTAACATACATGTGTATCTAACAGCTACCCTAACACATACACACACATAGGCAGGCACATACTTACATAAACACACGCACACACAATACACATTCATATACATGCATGTGGTTGTGGGCCTGCCACAACTGAACTTATTGCTGAGGGAAAAGGTGAGTTTTGAGACGAGATTAAAAAGATGCGAGGGAATCAGAATGACGGAGGTTATCAGGGAGCTTGTTCCACGTCTTTGGCGATTGAAAAGAAAACGATCTGTGTCCATAGGTCTTACTTCTGACGTGAGGTATCCTGAGAAGTCGAGTATCAGAGGAAGAACGGAGCTGGCGAGACGGGGTATAGATATGGATGAGTTCAGAAAGATACTTTGGGCCAGATCCGTTGACTGCAGAAAAGGTCAGAGTGGATAGCTTATAGTCTATTCGATCAGAAACCAAGTGTACCGGGGTCACAAGGAATACTGGGAGGGTTCGGGGAGGGGGGGGGGAGGGGGGGATAGTGCATAAAATGGTACGAACATCAATCGAAAATCATACACAAACAAACACAGATACAGTAGAAATTAGGATTCCTTCAAGTGCATATCAGTTCAAAAACTTGTGCGCACGCACACACACACACACACACACACACACACACACACACACACACACATACACACACACACACGTTTGAACAGAAGCCGCATGTTACATGTGGATGGGGCTGATGACTAGATCTTCAGGTAAATGGTTGTTGATTGCACAATTCTATTTATATCATACTGGATTTGTTCGAGGGACAGGGCTAAAAGCTATTGGCGAAGCGATTGGTTTTCGTCCTTATACTTCTGTACCGTCGACCAGAGGGGAGCATCTCGAAAATCCCAAAAGCTGGATGTGATTCGTCCTGGCTGATTGATTTTGCTTTTTTGAGTAGCCGCTTATGATATATGTCGTCTAGTTTTGAGGGTAAGATAAGTGTTCGTTACCTTCATGAGTTTTAAGGATGAGGTAAGTGTTCCTTACCTTCATGAGTTTTAAGGATGATATCGTTGGGGATCAGTCGTAGATCCGATTTCTTGGGGTTTGTGCAACATCTGAAAATACACAGGAATATCATTTTGGAAATGTATGTTTTTCTTTCTTTTTCATTTAAAAAAAAATGAAAATACTTTTTCCCACCCCCTTCTCCCTCCACGTCCCCCGAAAACGGGGTATGGCTGCTTACGTGGTAGGATAAATAAACAAAACGATCATACATGTGTGTGTGTGCGTGCGTGCGTGCGTGTGTGTGTGTGTGTCCGTGCACAGTCACTATTCAAGGGAGTCAACCTGTTCACAAGGCAATGCCTTCTCCCTTTTATATGCGTGCGTACACAATGTGTGCGTGTGGGCGCTGTGGGATGGGAGGGGGGGGGGGGGCGGGGGGGGGGGGGAAGAGAAAATACCAATTCTTTAGCATCGATGGTGATGGATAATCAAATAATATGCTTTTTTTTTTTTTTCTTTTTTTTTTTTTTTTTTTTTCATCCACCTTCATGGTATTCGCACTTGCGGAGTCTCATAGTGTTGATGCATAATCTATTGTAGACTGGATATGCGCTTGAAAAAATAAAGAGAGAGAGGTGGGGAGAGAGAGAGAGCCGGGGAGAGAGAGGGGGGGGGAGAGAGAGAGGCGGGGAGAAAGAGAGGGAGGGGAGAGAGAGAGAGGGGGAGTGAGAGAGGGAGGGAGAGAGAGAGGGAGAGAGAGACAGAGAGAGGTGGGGAGAGAGAGAGAGAGGGGGAGGGAGTGAGAGAAAGAGGGAGAGAGAGAGGAGGAGAGAGAGAGGAGGGGGGAGAGAGGAGGGGGGAGAGAGGGGGAGAGAGAGAGAGAGAGGGAGAGAGAGAGGGGAAGAGAGAGAGAGAGAGGGAGAGAGAGAGGGGGGAGTGAGAGAAAGAGGGAGAGAGAGAGGAGGAGAGAGAGAGGAGGGGGGAGAGAGGGGGGAGAGAGGGAGGGGGGGGGTGCCGTTTGTTTCTGTCTCGCCTTGGTTGATAATACACGCTTTGTTTGTTTGTTTGTTTGTTTGTCTGGTTTTTGATATTGTTCTTTAGTTATTGTTGGTGTTTTTTTGTTATATGTTTGCATATAATTTGCATATATTCGGATGAGACGATAAACCGAGGTCCCGTGTGCAGCATGCGCTTAGCGCACGTAAAAGAACCCACGGCAACAAAATTCTGTAGAAAAATCCACTTCGATAGGAGAAACAAATAAAACTGCACGCAGGAAAAAAAAAAAAAAAAAAAAAATGGGTGGCGCTGTAGTGTAGCGACGCACTCTCCCTGGGGAGAGCAGCCCGAATTTCACACAGAGAAATCTGTTGTGATAAAAAGAAATACAAATACAAATACAAAAATGTTATTTAAAACAAATTTACGAAATTTCCGTCTCGGGAACAAAACTGAATGGAAAGAACACAGGGGGAAGAAAAGTGGATATTGTTCGACGTGTTTTTCTACTTTATGGGGAAAAAAAAATCCTGCTTTTGTGAACTGATGCTTGATTGTGTGTGTGTGTGTGTGTGTGTGTGTGTGTGTGTGTGTGTGTGTGTGTGTGTGTGTGTGTGTGTGTGCGTGTGTGTGTGTGTGTGTGAATATAAGTGAGTGTGTGTGTGTGTGTGAATGTGTGAAGTTCCAACACCCCTTTCTCCCACAACCAGACTTACCCAACTATGTGTGTGTGTGTGTGTGTCTGTGTCTGTGTCTCTGTGTGTGTGTGTGTGTGTGTGTGTGAAGTCTACACATTTCCAACACCCCCTTCTCCCACAACCAGACTTATCCAACTCTGTGTGTGTGTGTGTGTGTGTGTGTGTGTGTGTGTGTGTGTGTGTGTGAAGTCTACACATTTCCAACACCCCCTTCTCCCACAACCAGACTTACCCCAACTACGTGTGTGTGTGTGTGTGTGTGTGTGTGTGTGTGTGTGTGTGTGTGTGTGTGTGTCTGTGTGTGTGTCTGTGTATGTGTGTGTGTGTGTGTGTGTGTGTGTGTGTGTGTGTGTCTGTGTGTGTGAAGTCTACACATTTCCAACACCCCCTTCTCCCACAACCAGACTTACCCAATTATGTGTGTGTGTGTGTGTGTGTGTGTGTGTGTGTGTGTGTGTGTGTGTGTGTGTGTGTGTGTGTGTGAAGTCTACACATTTCCAACACCCCCTTCTCCCACAACCAGACTTACCCAACTATGTGTGTGTGTGTGTGTGTGTGTGTGTGTGTGTGTGTGTGTGTGTGTGTGTGTGTGTGTGTGAAGTCTACACATTTCCAACACCCCCTTCTCCCACAACCAGACTTACCCAACTATGCTCTTCACATAGCGTTGAAGGGCAGGTGGGATGGGCAAAGGGCCTGTGTAGGGGAGGTTATCGAAGAGGCTGCGGTGACTGCAGTTCAGTCCCCTGGTCACCGGATGTCCGCAGAACCAGGGGCGACCACCATTCTGTGCCGTGAAGTTGCAGGTCTTGGCATAGCCAGGGATAGGGGCTGAGGGAAGGCAGGGAACTCTCTGGGGAGAGACAGAGACATGTTTTGTTGTCCAAAGTTATGTGAACTAAGATATAATTTCATACCCCAGAAATATTACTCTCAGCCTTCTATGTTTAAACTAGTTTTGCTTATGACGTCACGTCGTGAAGAAGAAGTCAGACAGTTTGCAAGTTATCTACACAAAGCATTCAAAATCCGGTCATTTAGTTGTTCCTGATTATCAATCTAGGTATTGTTTTGTTTTATTGTATCATATACTGTATGTCATAATGTTTTCGAAATACGTTTACACACCACCCCTTCATAAGGGGCTAAGGCCTTTTTTGAATAAACCATCCGAATCCGAACCATCCGAAACCATCCGACAGAGACAGAGAGGGAGAGAGAGACAGAGAGAGAGAGAGACAGAGAGGGAGAGAGAAGGGAGTAGGAGGGAGGGAGAGAGAGGTGGGGGGAGAGAGTCAATTCAAATCATGTTGTTTATAGCCCAGCGCACAGCCGATCACTAAGGCCATAATTATCAGGGTTGACGCCACGTTAAAACTATACCATGTCACATGTCAGACTAGGAGAAAAACCTAGTAGAAGACAAAAAAAAAAAAAAAAATCCGTATCAGTTAGAAATCTTACATGTTAACAAAAATCTCAAATCTTGTTAAAAATCCTCGCTTATATAAAAAACAAAATTCAAAAACTGCCCAAGGTGGGACATCACGAAACAGAACTCCCAGAGAATCAGCAGTGTCATGTTTCGCTCTCGTGTCACGCTAGTCCCAGCAATCAGTCAACAGGTGTTTTACCGTCAGTGGTGTATGACGCGGAATTCTCTGTCTCTGGACCTTGCAATTGGAATGAACTTCCTCTTTCGCTTCGTCAGGTCTCCACACTCAGCTCTTTCAAGTCTGGCCTTAAAACCCACCTCTTCCCAAAATAGCCTCCCTTCCCTGCCTCTTCCTTGTCTTCAGTTTCTCCAGTTTTAGAGTTATGCATACGTGTGAATGACTAGTGCGAAAGCGCTTTGATTTGTTTCTGCACAAGATTCAGAGCTATATAAATACCATTATTATTATTATTATGAGAGAATGTGTGAGAAAAGTGTGACCCGTTCTCAGTCGGTAAAACACTGTCTCTTCCTTACGAGTTTTGAAAACATTGGGTAGTAAAACATTCAAGTCTGGACGGATGTTGTGAAGTTAGTTTTCTGTCTGGTTATTAAATTCCAGTCCTCCTGCCAGAGATTCTTTACGAAACACAGAACTTTTCTTTTTAAGTCAGTGTAAGGGACCAAGTGCTTGAGGAGACTACTACACATCTCCTACAAGGAGCACAAGACCAATGACTATGTGCGGAACTTGGTCAGCAACCTTGTTGGGCCCCAAGAACCACTGCTGGCGACTGTCAAACGACGGAAGATGGCATGGTTTGGTCACGTCACGTCATACGACATAACACCCTCTCCAAAACCATCCTGCAAGGGACTGTAGAGGGTGGGCGCAGACGGGGGTGGCAGAGAAAGAGCTGGACCGACAACGTCAAGGAATGGACCAAAATGACGATGCCAGATCTCCTCACGACAGCTGCCAACAGAACGGCGTGGCGAGCTATGACATCTTCCTCATGTCCCCTCAACGACCCCAGCGGTCGTGGGAATGAGTGAGTGAGTGAGTGAGTGAGTGAGTGAGTGAGTGAAAGGACAAACAACTTAGACATCGTTCTCTTTATGGCACCCTTTCTTCTTCTTTTTTTTCTTCTTCTTTTTTTCTGCCCTGTCATCTGAGAGAGAGAGAGAGGGTGGAGAGAAAGGTGAAGGGAGAGAGGGGCAGAGGAAGAGAGAAAACTTGAAACTTGAAATGTTTTATTGTCATTGCCTGCAAAGGTCTTTTGACAAGGGGGTAACATTTTCACATCAACAGATTACAATAATCTTTAAACGTTCCAGTCAAACAAAGATTGGTAACACTGACACCATAACTATATATGTACACTGTATCACTTCAACTAAAATACTAAGAGAGAAAAAAAAAAAGATAAGAAAAGAAAATTCGACCATCCTCTCACATACATAATTTCATGTACTCCTTACTTTCATTCCAGAACATATCAGTATTCAGTCAACTATGGTTAACTACCTTATCTCTTTCCATACGAACGGCGAAAGAGACGACGTTAACAGCGTTTCACCACAATTACCATCATCAAAATATTGCAAGTGGAAGGCTTTTATACTGAAGACCTGAATGCTGACAAAGAATACCACAATTCTGACGACGGAAGCCAAAGGTTGGGTCATTCAGATACCCACTGGACATCCGAGGGGTCTGTGTAGAGGAGAAGAGAGGACTGGCCGTACTGAGTGAGTTATTGTACAATTATTTTGCCCGTGGATAACAAGTCCTTGTCTTATTTTTTTGCGCTTCTGCAATAAATTTTGCAATCGATCTAATTATTAGAGGGAGAGAGAGTGGAGAGAGAGTGGGGTAGAGAGGGGGTAGAGGGGGAAGAGAGAGAGAGAGAGGGGGAGTAGAGAGAGGAAAGGAAGACAGGGAGAGAGAGAGAGGGAGTAGAGAGAGGAAAGAAAGACAGGGAGAGAGAGAGAGGGAGGGAGTAGAGAGAGGAAAGGAAGACAGGGAGAGAGAGAGAGGGAGTAGAGAGAGGAAAGAAAGACAGGGAGAGAGAGAGAGGGAGTAGAGAGAGGAAAGGAAGACAGGGAGAGAGAGAGAGAGGGAGTAGAGAGAGGAAAGGAAGACAGGGAGAGAGAGAGAGGGAGGGAGTAGAGAGAGGAAAGGAAGACAGGGAGAGAGAGAGAGGGAGTAGAGAGAGGAAAGGAAGACAGGGAGAGAGAGAGAGGGAGTAGAGAGAGGAAAGGAAGACAGGGAGAGAGAGAGAGGGAGTAGAGAGAGGAAAGGAAGACAGGGAGAGAGAGAGAGAGAGGGAGTAGAGAGAGGAAAGGAAGACAGGAAGAGAGAGAGGGAGGGAGTAGAGAGAGGAAAGGAAGACAGGGAGAGAGAGAGAGGGAGTAGAGAGAGGAAAGGAAGACAGGGAGAGAGAGAGAGGGAGTAGAGAGAGGAAAGGAAGACAGGGAGAGAGAGAGAGAGAGAGAGGGAGTAGAGAGAGGAAAGGAAGACAGGGAGAGAGAGAGAGAGAGGGAGTAGAGAGAGGAAAGGAAGACAGGGAGAGAGAGAGAGGGAGTAGAGAGAGGAAAGGAAGACAGGGAGAGAGAGAGAGAGAGAGAGGGAGTAGAGAGAGGAAAGGAAGACAGGGAGATAGAGAGAGAGAGGGAGTAGAGATAGGAAAGGAAGACAGGGAGAGAGAGAGAGAGGGAGTAGAGAGAGGAAAGGAAGACAGGGAGAGAGAGAGAGAGGGAGTAGAGAGAGGAAAGGAAGACAGGGAGAGAGAGAGAGGGAGTAGAGAGAGGAAAGGAAGACAGGGAGAGAGAGAGAGAGGGAGTAGAGAGAGGAAAGGAAGACAGGGAGAGAGAGAGAGAGGGAGTAGAGAGAGGAAAGGAAGACAGGGAGAGAGAGAGAGGGAGTAGAGAGAGGAAAGGAAGACAGGGAGAGAGAGAGAGGGGGGAGTAGAGAGAGGAAAGGAAGACAGGAAGAGAGAGAGAGGGAGTAGAGAGAGGAAAGGAAGACAGGAAGAGAGAGAGAGGGAGTAGAGAGAGGAAAGGAAGACAGGAAGAGAGAGAGAGGGGGTAGAGAGAGGAAAGGAAGACAGGAAGAGAGAGAGAGGGAGTAGAGAAAGGAAAGGAAGACAGGGAGAGAGAGAGAGGGAGTAGAGAGAGGAAAGGAAGACAGGAAGAGAGAGAGAGAGGGAGTAGAGAGAGGAAAGGAAGACAGGAAGAGAGAGAGAGGGAGTAGAGAGAGGAAAGGAAGACAGGGAGAGAGAGAGAGGGAGTAGAGAGAGGAAAGGAAGACAGGGAGAGAGAGAGAGGGAGTAGAGAGAGGAAAGGAAGACAGGGAGAGAGAGAGAGAGGGAGTAGAGAGAGGAAAGGAAGACAGGAAGAGAGAGAGAGAGGGAGTAGAGAGAGGAAAGGAAGACAGGAAGAGAGAGAGAGGGAGTAGAGAGAGGAAAGGAAGACAGGAAGAGAGAGAGAGGGAGTAGAGAGAGGAAAGGAAGACAGGGAGAGAGAGAGAGGGAGTAGAGAGAGGAAAGGAAGACAGGAAGAGAGAGAGAGGGAGTAGAGAGAGGAAAGGAAGACAGAGAGAGAATGAGAAAGGAAGAGAGAGAGACACACACATACAGACAGAGAGACAGACATGAGGTGAATACAAAAATCTAAATGACGCAGATTCTTTACCATTATTATCATCATCGTCCTCATCACCACCATTTTCATAACCATCACCATCATTGCATTAAAAAAAAACATAAACAGCAATGATTGCTTCGTTTTTGTTTTGTTTTGTTTTAAATATATAGGCCTACATACTTCGCAAAAAGAGTTAATGGCAACTTCATAAAATCAAGTGTATTTTCACAAAATTGTTAGAGAGAGAGAGAGAGAGAGAGAGAGAGAGAGAGAGAGAGAGAGAGAGAGATGGTTTATTCAGTTAAGGCCATAGCCCCATATGAACATGGGGTAATAACAAAATTTTGTTTTGTATGTGTCATTGTAATTGTTAATGCAAACAGTGCAGCATATTCCATTACAAGCTCCGATAAAACTAGGTGTCTCTCTTAAATGAAATGCTTTACAAAGAAACAAAGCAAAACTACGTATAATGTTTTCATCCACCGACGATATCAGTAAACATAGTCGAAATTTACACGGATATGCATCATAATTTTTAGGAATGAGCTGGATTCGTAGGTCATTAAGGACAGGACATTTCAAAACAAAATGGACTTCATCCTCTCTGGATTCCCTGCACAAAGGACACATTAAATCAGAATGACAAATGGAGTTTAATTCAGAGATTCCAAATCTGAATCTAGTGAGAATAAGTCGTAGGTGTCTGTTCAAATCAATCAAAAGGTATCGCTTCACTATGTGATCTGAAATATAAACTCGATATATGTCAAACCTGTCGCTTGATTGGATATGGCTTTCCCACTCCTGCCACCTACAGTCTATCAATCGTTGTCGAACAATTTGTACAGGTCTAGTTTCATCACCAGCCCCTTGAAATTCCCAAGCATACCCAACCCCAATTTCACATAAACACACTCGAATTTTCCATACCCAGTTTCTTTTCCCTCTTGAATCTAAATCATTTAGCATAATATAAGATTTCCTATGCAGTCGATTATTACTCATTTTTAATAATTTCAACCAATAACGAATGCATCTAATGGCAGAGTTAATATAAATTGGGTACCTATCAGTCTCTCCATACACTAAGGCATTAGGTGTTCTCATTTCAACCCCTAGAAACTTTTTAAGGCCAAATAAATGAATAGATTCACAATGCATACCAGCTTTTCTATCTAATCCCCATATTTCTGAACCATATAATACAATAGGTTGTATCTGGATATCAAATATTTTCAAAAAGAGTTCAAGAGAATTATCATTCAGCAAACACAGTTTCTTCATAATATGTAACAATGCATTCTTTGCTCTGCTAGCTAAATCCTTACATGCAGCCACAAAACCCAAATGCGTAGAGAAAAATATTCCGAGATATTTATACACATTAACCACCGGCATTACAATACCATCATAAACCCACCTTTCCCTCGCTGCCAAATAACCCCTTTTCTGAAAATAACAATATTACTCTTATCCATATTAACCCGTAACTGTAACTGATAAGCTGAAATTTTCAAATTATTCAACTGTCTCAGAGAGCAAAACTATATCATCGGCGAGTAGTAAAATAAATAATTCCATTGGATCAGTTGTGAATCTAGCACCATGCGCCTAACCTTATCTAGTATCTCTACCGCTAATTCGTTCATGAATAATGAAAACAAAATAGGACTACATACATCTCCCTGTTTGACACCTCTTGTACAACATATATAATTAGTAAGCTTGTTACCACATCCCTGACTAGCGCCCTAATAACCCCCTCAACTACTACCGATTTGAAACAAACAAACAAAAACAAAAAAAGAAAACAAACAAACAAACAAAAAACGATGAGCGTATGCGGACTTCCTATCCTACTTGCAACAAACCCTCGTGTGTGTGTTTGTGTGTGTGTGTGTGTGTGTGTGTGTGTGTGTGTGTGTGTGTGTGTGTGTGTGTCGTGTGCGTGCGTGTGTGTGTGTGTGTGTCTGCGTATGTGTCGTGTGTGTGTGTGTGTGTGTGTGTGTGTGTGTCTGCGTCTGTGTCGTGTGTGTGTGTGTGTGTGTGTGTGTGTGTGTGTGTGTGTCTGTGTCTGTGTCTTTGTTTTATGTGTGTGTGTGTGTGTGTGTGTGTGTGT
>NC_134903.1:18371284-18373784 GCF_041734735.1 Babylonia areolata
ACTCTCCCTTTCCCCCCATCTCCACCGTCTTACTCTCCCTTTTCCCCCCATCTCCACCGTCTTACTCTCCCTTCCCCCCCCATCTCCACCGTCTTACTCTCCCTTTCCCCCCATCTCCACCGTCTTACTCTCCCTTTCCCCCCATCTCCCCCAACTCTCCCGTTCCCCCCATCTCCACCGTCTTACTCTCCCTTTCCCCCCCATCTCCCCCAACTCTCCCTTTCCCCCCATCTCCACCGTCTTACTCTCCCTTTCCCCCCCATCTCCACCGTCTTACTCTCCCTTCCCCCCCATCTCCACCGTCTTACTCTCCCTTCCCCCCATCTCCACCGTCAAATACAACAGTTTCACACATTGCGCGCATACATGCGCACGCACGGACACACATACTCGCACAACACAACGCTGACACACACGGCAACGTGAAGTAGACGTCACAATCTATCATTCTAACTTTGTAATAAGCGGGACAGTCATCTGTCTTTGCCCAGGTCGTACGACCGCTGACATCCGCAGCAAACCATCGGAGTCAATTCCCATTGGCTGCAACTACCAAAGGCAGTCCATCCAGTGCATCCCAGGTTGCAACTTGTCATCACGGCTGTGGACTGTCCGTGTTAGTGCCAAGCCTGGACGGAAGTGTATCAATCTCTCCTGCCTGTCTCTCTCTCTCTCTCTCTCTCTCTCTCTCTCTCTCTCTCTCTCTCTGTCAAGTTCTCCTCGCTGATTGCATACAGTCTACGCTTTTGTCTTGCGGGAGGGGGGGTGGGGGGGTGGGATTTGTGGGATGGGGAGGGGTGGGGGGAGGGGGTGACAGAATGACAAAGAGAGACAGAGAGACAGTGGGAGAGAGAGGGGGCAGGGTGGGGGGTGGGAGGGAAGGGGGGCCGGGGGGGGGGGCGGGGGGGGACAAGAAACGTTTACTTTGTCAGTGTGTGTTGGGATGTACTGGTACACGTTTCTGTTTTCGCATGTGTGTGTAGATTGACCAGGTGTGTTGCTCTGTTTTGATGTAAGCTTTTCTTCTTCAAAAGTGTAAGTAGTAGTAGTAGCAGTAGTAGTAGCAGTAGTACCATTTCAAAGTAAAATGAATAAGCGGTGTGTGTGTGTGTGTGTGTGTGTGTGTGTGTCAGTGTGCGCGCACGCGCGCGCTATCTGTTCACTGTTGCACCCATTATGTAAAATATTCTTCTTTAATTGTGTCATTGTAATTTTCACGTAAACTCTTTAATACTAAACATGTACAGCCTCTCTCTGAATTAAGTGTACATGTTTTTGTCATGTTTGTATTGTAGTTAGCTTTTCTTGGGAAAGGATGAGGGTGACTTTCCTTTTTGACTCACTTGTGTAAACAAAGTGAGTCTATGTTTTAACCCGGTGTTCGGTTGTCTGTGTGTGTGTGTGTGTGTGTGTGTGTGTGTGTGTGTGTGTGTGTGTGTGTGTCCGTGGTAAACTTTAACATTGACATTTTCTCTGCAACTACTTTGTCAGTTGACACCAAATTTGGCATAAAAATAGGAAAAATTCAGTTCTGTCCAGTCATCTTGTTTAAAACAATATTGCGCTTCTGGGATGGGCACAAAAAAATTAAAAAAATGAAGCCTAATTATATGCAAACTGCATTTACTGTTATATTTATATTTTTTGCATTCTCTAAACTTGGCACTTTGATCTGATATTCTGACCCAACAGATAGAGCAGTCATTATTATCATTTTTGGCTCAAACAGGAACTTCTTTTGCTAAGCATGGAAGCTTTATTTATTTTGCAAACGTTTTGGTGCAGATAGAAAAAAAGGGAAATTACTATGTAATGCTAGTGGAGTTACATTTTGAAACAAGAGAGGCAAGGCCTTCAAGACTCACTTGTGATGCACTTTTTTTTTAAATGCAAGCTTTTTATGTATTGAGTATAATTTCAAAATGTAATGTTTAAGATGAGAAAGATCAGTTTAAAGCAAACTAAGTTCCAAGCAGAGTAATTTCCCTTGTTTTACTGCCTACACCAAAACGTTTGCAATAAATAAGACTTCCACGCTCAGCAAAAGAAGTTCCTGTTTGAACAAAAAATGATAATAATGATAGATCTTTGGTTGGGTCGAATATCAGATCAAAGTGCCAAGTTTAGAGAATACAAAAAATATAAATATAACAGTAAATGCATTATACTCACTACATAAAAAGCTTGGATTTTTTAAAAAGTGTATCACAAGTGAGTCTTGAAGGCCTTGCCTTTTTTTTTTCTTTTTTTTTTAACAGAAGCTGTTTTTGTTGCCTTAATTGTTGTTGCTGTTTTCTCCTCATATCAACAACGATAAAATTAATATATTATTCGAAATACAGGCCAGGGGTGAATCCGTGTATATGTGTTTGATTTATCATTACGTACACTTATACCTTGTCTATACTGAACTGAATATTATGAAGTTTGTTTTGATATTTTGCCACATATTATATATTTCATAGTTTAGACAGAAAGAATGCCGAAGAGAAGAAAACAA
>NC_134903.1:18376284-18393784 GCF_041734735.1 Babylonia areolata
GCGGGGGGGGGGGGGTGGAGAGGGATGAGGCAGACAGACAGACAGACAATGATGCGTGCGCGCACGCACGCACACACACACACACCACACACACACACACCATTCAGAGAGAGAGGGGGAGGGAGTTGGGGGGGGGGGGGAGGTGGGGTCGTGTTAACTCCGTAGAAGCCATTCAGACATGTACCTTCATTTAAAATTTCGAAAAACAAAATGAATTTAAAAGTTTGTTAGCATATGTATCTCAATATGTGTGGGGGAGAGACGGGGGTGAAAGGAAGAGACTCTTTTAGATTTTTAACCAATGAAAATACGCATGCCTGTTTGTGCAGGAGGCCACGGGCACGTCAGCTACAACGACAGCCCCCACTGTAGACCGCCCCCCGGCGGACACGGGCATGGAGGACACGGGGGTACATTACATCGTTATGCAACTCTTGTTGTTGTCGTTGTTGTTCTTGTTGTTGTCGTTGTTGTCATCGTCGTCGTTGTCCTTTACTTTGTTGTCAAGTTGTTGTTGTTAATGTTTGGAACGTATATATATATATATATACATCTTTGTATATATGTGTGTGGGGTTGGGGGTGGGAGATATGGGCGTATGTGTGTGTGCTTGTACAAGTAAGTGTTCATCTCTGTGAGTGTGTGTTTGTGTGTGTGTGTGTGTGTGTGTGTGTGTGTGTGTGTGTGTGTGTGTGTGTGTGTGCCGTGGAAGCTGCGATACGTAGACTAGAAATGAGTGTGTGGAGGAGGGGGGTAGAGGAGGTGCAAGGTAGTGTGTGTGTGTGTGTGTGTGTGTGTGTGTGTGTGTTGGAGCTCATGTACGTTTATATGTATTTGACTGTGCTTTCATATCTGTGAAACTGCATGTTTGGTGCATTTCTGTTATGCATGTGTGGGTGTATGTGTGAATGTGTGTCTTCATGTTTTACATTTATTCGCTTATTTATCACCATTGTTGTCTTATTTATTTATTTATTTATTTTTTATTATCATTTTATTAGTATTACTATTATTATTATTACTACTACCTTTTTCTATATTATAATTATTATTTATTTAGTTATTTATTTATTTATGTAAGCTTATCTATTATTTATTCCCCCGTTGTTGTTTTTTTGTTTTGTTTTTTTGTTGTTGTTTTTGTTTTTTTGCGTGTTTTTTTCTCAAGGCCTGACTAAGCGTGTTGGGTTACGCTGCTGGTCAGGCATCTGCTTGGCAGATGTGGTGTAGCGTATATGGTTTTGTCCGAACGCAGTGACGCCTCCTTGAGCTACTGAAACTGAAACTGTTAATGTTGTCTTGGCGTCGTTGACGTCGTTATTGTCATCGTCGTCCTTGTCCTTTACTTTGTTGTCAAGTTGTTGTTGTTGTTGTTAATGTTGTCTTGGCGTTGTTGACGTCGTTATTGTCATCGTCGTCGTTGTCATTTACTTTGTTGTCAAGTTGTTGTTGTTGTTGTTAATGTTTGGAACATATACATATACATCTTTGTATATATGTGTGTGGGGTTGGGGGTGGGAGATATGGGCGTATGTGTGTGTGCTTGTACAAGTAAGTGTTCATCTCTGTGAGTGTTTGTGTGTGTGTGTGTGTGTGTGTGTGCCGTGGAAGCTGCGATACGTAGACTAGAAATGAGTGTGTGGAGGAGGGGGGTAGAGGAGGTGCAAGGTAGTGTGTATGTGTGTGTGTGTGTGTGTGTGTGTGTGTGTGTGTGTTGGAGCTCATGTACGTTTATATGTATTTGACTGTGCTTTCATATCTGTGAAACTGCATGTTTGGTGCATTTCTGTTATGCATGTGTGGGTGTATGTGTGAATGTGTGTCTTCATGTTTTACATTTATTTTATCATTTTATTAGTATTACTATTATTATTACTACTACCTTTTCTATATTATAATTATTATTTATTTAGTTATTTATTTATTTATGTAAGCTTATCTATTATTTATTCCCCCGTTGTTGTTTTTTGTTTGTTTTTTTGTTGTTGTTGTTTTTGTTTTTTTGTGTGTTTTTTTCTCAAGGCCTGACTAAGCGTGTTGGGTTACGCTGCTGGTCAGGCATCTGCTTGGCAGATGTGGTGTAGCGTATATGGTTTTGTCCGAACGCAGTGACGCCTCCTTGAGCTACTGAAACTGAAACTGTTAATGTTGTCTTGGCGTCGTTGACGTCGTTATTGTCATCGTCGTCGTTGTCATTTACTTTGTTGTCAAGTTGTTGTTATTGTTGTCATTGGCGTCGTTGACGTTGTTGTTGTCATCGTCGTCGTCGTTGTTTTGGTTGTTGTTGTTGTTGCGGCTGGTGATGTTATTGTTATTGTTGTAGTTGTCATTGTGGTTGTTGTTGTTGTTGTTGTGGTCGTCGTCGTTGTTGTTCTTGTCGTCAGTTGTTGTCACGGTTATTGTCGTTGTCGTTATTGTTTTTGTTTTGTTTTTTTTGTTGTTGTTGTTGCTGTAGTTCTTGTTGTCGGTGTTGTTTTGTTTTGTATTATTTGTTTTTATTGTAATTATCATTTTTAACTCACTCAGTACGGCCAGTCCTCTCTTCTCCTCTACACAGACCCCTCGGATGTCCAGTGGGTATCTCAATGACTCAACCTTTAGCTTCCGTCGTCAGAATTGTGGTATTCTTTGTCAACATTCACCTCTTCAGTATAAGAGCCTTCCGCTTGCAATATTTTGATGATGGTAACTGGGGTGAAACGCTGGTAACGTCGTCTCTTTCGCCGTTCGTATGGAGAGAGTTAACATAATAAGCTATTGTAGAGTGCTTCGGCGACAATAATATTATGCAAGGGTGTTTCCATTTTGTAACATGATAAATAAATAAATAATTTGATAATTTGGGTAGGGGTTATTAGAATGTGCCACATGTTATACCTGTTGATGCTACAGCTGCTGCTGTTGTTCTTATTATTATTAACCCCATGAATGCTGCTGATGATGAGTATGCTGGTCAGTGAGGTAAGACAGAGCTTGCACGTTCGATGTCGATCACCATGTACCACTGCGTATTAGGACCTAACTCCTCGGATTTTTTGCATTTCTTTTGTTCACTGCAAAAGCAATGGCACCATTAATGAGTACACAAAAAGTCGTGATTGACTTTCAAACACCGGACTCATTTTACCAACATTCGGCCATTAAATTAAGGGGTTAACAATTGTTGTTGTTGTTGTTGTTGACTGTTGTAGCTGTTGGTAATTATTTTCGTTTTTGTTGTTGCTGCTGTTACTGACGCTTCTGTTGCTAATGATGGTGTTGCTTTGTTTCCCCATTTCAGAACTGCAGGGTAATGTGTGTGTGTGTGTGTGTGTGTTGTGTGTGTGTTGGGGCTCATGTACGTTTATACATGTGTATTTGACTGTGCTTTCATATCTGTGAAACTGCATGTTTGGTGCATATCTGTTATGCATGTGTGGGTGTATGTGTGAATGTGTGTCTTCATGTTTTACATTTATTTGCTTATTTATCATCATTGTTGTCTTATTTATTCATCTATTTATTTATTTATTTATTTATTTATTATTATTATTATTACTACTACCCCTTTTTCATATATTATAATTATTATTTATTTATCTATTTACTTATTTATGTACGCTTATCTATTATTTATTCACCTTTTTTTTCTTTTCTTTTTTTTCTCAAGGCCTGACTAAGCGCGTTGGGTTACGCTGATGGTCAGGCATCTGCTTGGCAGATGTGGTGTAGCGTATATGGATTTGTCCGAACGCAGTGACGCCTCCTTGCGCTACTGAAACTGAAACAGAACTGCCCATCTTTGAGGCCATGCTAGTCATACAAAAGTAATACTGTGGTGATCTCTCCCTCCAAGTGTGAAAAGAAGTAAAGAAATGCATATTGATAGACAAACAGACACACAGTGGGATATATAGATAGATAGATAGATAGATTAAATAGATAGATAGATAGATAGATCACACTGAATCGTTAACAGAGTTTCGTCGCCCGAAAAATAGTCGACGTGTCAACATTTTTATTTCTATGACCTCTAAAATACAACGAACGAACAAACGAACGAACGGATGAATGAATGAATGAATGAACGAACGAACGAACGAACGAATGAATGAACGAACGAACGAACGAATGAATGAATGAATGAATAAATGAATGAACGAACGAACAAGCGAACGAACGAATGAATGAATACACAACCCATGAAAGAACAAAATGACCGAAAATGGATGGAATGGTGGATGGGTGCTTTTATTCTCAGATTGGAGCACATCAGAATACAGCTTCTCCACCTTGGTTTTTTGCTTGTATGATGCAGTCTGACGAAGGATGAACTTTTTCTTTTCTTCTTTTTCTTCATTTTCCCCCCTTTCTTCCTTCCTTTATTCTTTTCTTTCTTTGTGCAGACGGACATGGAGGGGGTCATGATGATGTAAGTTTTAACTTCTTTTTTTCTCCTTTGTTCATTTGGGATAACCTAAGCGAGTCAGTGAGAGAGAGAGAGAGAGAGAGAGAGAGAGAGAGAGAGAGAGAGAGAGAGTGTGTGTGTGTGTGTGTGTTCTACGTACGCGCACGCATGTGTATGATCATGTGAACGTTAACATTTGTTTGTTTGTTTCAAAAGGGGCGGGTGGAGGGGAGGGGAGAGGGGCGGGGGGATGAGGTTGGGAGGTGTAAATTCATGCAGGGAAAAAACGAAAAACGAAAAAAAAAAACCCACAAAAAAACGGCGCATTACAACGGTTACGCATCATTTTCCTTCTCTCAATTGTAGAAATGTAAGTAAGCTTACGACGATACAAAGAAATAATTTACATGCATCTAGACATCGAGATAATGTAATGTATAATTCGTGACATGGATTGTGTATGACATGTTCAGGAAGGTCACGGTGAAGGTCATGGAGGTGGGGGTCACTAAGATCAAGGTCACCGTGGTTACCATGGCGACTTCATTCACGGAAGTTGAGTGAGTAGTCTCCCCTATAAGTATGTGTCACTTCAGGTGAACAGTCTGAGGCGGAGTTGGGGGTGAAAATGAAGGGGATCCTTGTTTAACTCTCTGTGTACGTGGGGAACGGGGTGGGGTTGTTTATTTTATAGTCGGACTCCATTCTGTGTGTTTTGATCATTTCAACTCGCAAACATTGATTGTAAGTTTTTATGTTGCCTATTGTTATTGCTGCTGCTATGCTATTTATCTTTGATAATGGGTGATGGTAGTGGTGATGGTGACAACTAATTATTCTTATAATTATGAATGTTTTATTTCGTTTCTATGATTTCTTTTTTTTCTACATCATATCAAAACAGGAAGTCGATAAATAAATATAGACAAACATGAACTAAGCATGTTCACTGATTTCTATACTAACTGCATATCACATCATAGTTGAGTTCCTTGTACACACATAATACATGCATACAAACACACAGATATATATATATATATATATATATATATATATATATATATATATATACTCAATGCTCGGTTTATATCAGTGATTGACATAAGCTTTACAGCAAGGTGAGGGCAGTATGATAAATGGTTTCTCCACTCCAATGGGAATTCATTTAGTGTGAGTCTTTTGCGAAGGACTATGACTCTCAAAACTAGGAGGCAAGATTGCACTGACGGTTAGTGCTGCAGCCTTGAGGTCTAGTTGGCCTATGGGGACCATCTCAACGCTGATTGTCCAAAAGGCACTCTCCCCACTATAATCAAATTATAGCCCAAATAATCAGGACAGCAGTTGCCTCCTCTGGTGATCATACTCAGACACGACCAATGTAAATCCTACATTCTGACATTCATACAAACTTTCAGATAGGTGATACTAATCATTAATTTATCAAGCAATGGAATGGCTGCGTGAGAAATTGACTGATCGAGTTCTTGAACGATTGATTGACTGGTTTTGAGATTGGCAGACATCGTTTCATTTGTTAGTCGATTGCTTTAACTGACTGACGAATTTTGATTTTTTTTTTTTCCTCAGGCTTACACTCTATCTATTGGCTGTGCTCTACTGTCACTATTGCCTTCAACTACGTTAATCCTTACCGTGTCCTCATCCCCAAGCTTCGGCCAATTCCGGCCATCTTCGTGAGTCCCCGTCTCCTGCTTCCGACGACAGTCGATGACATCGGAAGTGACACGAGTGTCGTTTTTTTTTTTTTTTTTTTGTTTTTGTTTTTTATGTGTAGTGGACATTTGATGCTTAAACCTTTGTTTTGCTTTGAGTGTGTGCGTGGAAGTGGAAGTGAGAGTGAGAGAGAAAGAGAAAGGGGGGGCGGGGGGGGGGGGGGAGGAGTGAGGGGGGGAGAGTGTGGGGCGGCGAAGAATGGAAAACGTTTTTGATAACGCGTCACTATCAGTAACCGATCAGAGAAAGTTCAGGAAGCTTACTGAAAAGAAAATAATTTTATTGATATACATGGGAAGGAATACACCATTTTCATCGCAGTACGATCAGTTTAGATAGGTTTTTTGTTCAAATCAATGTGGAAAAAAAACCCATTGTATTAGTTCACATTCACATCTGTTCCAAAACAGCACTGTCTTATGTGAAACATAATCGCATTCAAATAAACAGAACTCTAGAAATATCCATATTGCCTCCCTTGGCTTACAAATATACCAAGTCGATAATAATTATTGAAAGTGATACAATTATGCACTTCGGATATTTATTTAGAGAAAAAAAAGGGTTGGGTTTTGGGGGTTACTATGACAACTAATGTGATCTACAAAATCAATGCCTTGCTTTTTAATTCTATAACGGTAAGCAGAACAGCCCCCCCCCCCCCCACACACACACACTCACACACACACACATGTGTGTATATATATATAGATATTTATATATAAATAATTTTATTGTATATCATCGTGCCCTGGTCTCTGCTCCTTGCAGAAAGCACTGAAGTAAATACCAAGACCGGTAAACTATAAAAAAAAAAAAAAATATATATATATATATATATATATATATATCAACAACAGTAGGCTCTGTATGTCTTTACAACCTGTATTCTTCAGAAGCAGCAAATTTTCGCTGTAAAAACAGCTTCTTCAGGCAAGAATACAAGTTTTAAAGACATGCAGAGCCTACTGTTGTTGATACTTCTCTCTCTCTCTCTCTCTCTCTCTCTATATATATATATATATATGTGTGTGTGTGTGTGTACACGGAGTGAGATTTGTTTTAGGAGATGAACGTCTGGCCTAATATCCTTATTTCTCCAGCACAGGTATGCGCTACACGAAACATAATTATCATGAAAGCCGTATGACGGAGTCAAAATAAAGATATTCTTTGATCATATTTCAATAACACAATAAAACTCAGATCACCCATTCTGAATTTGGTTGCACATATGTATGCTTGTCGTATCGTTGTGTGTGTGTGTGTGTGTGTGTGTGTGTGTGTGTGTGTTTCATTTATACTGGGCAACGCTCGTACTTTATATTGATAAGTATATACTTTTTTGTCACATGTCTGTCAGAGTGTGTGTGTGTGTGTGTGTGTGTGTGTGTGTGTGTGTGTGTGTGTGTGTGTGTGTGTGTGTGCCTGAAATCTGATTGAATGACACAGAAAACGAATGACTGATGAGCGCCCAATGGCAGCCGTCAATCGGCTCTACCCAGGTAGGCAGCCTGTTGTGTAAATGGCCCCGAGTTTATAAAGCGCTGGGAGCTTCGTCTCTGACCGCAGATAGGCGCTGTGCAAGTATTCATAATTTATCATCATCATCATTCATAAGTATTCCCAGTATTGTTGCACGTTGCTTCTTATTTGTGCCGCCATAATTATGAAGACACAAAAATAGTCATTGCGAACTGATTAATGTATATAGTATCCACGAACATTTTACACTGACAAGCGTCGAATACAGGAATCAATCTGCCACGATTTTAGTATCATGGTTCCAGTGAAGAAGTATCACTATCAGTAGCTCAAGGAGGCGTCAGTGCGCTCGGACAAATCCATATACGCCAAGCAGTGAAGAAGACATGTGACATTTGCAATGAGAATTTTGGTATGTCGTCCAATACAAAATGTTTTCATTTTCGGTTCCGCAGTCACATTATTAAGTTGTAAATAATCTTATCAGTCTGTGTCTTTCTTCTTTCTTTTTTTCTGCTGCCATGATTTTTAGATGTATATGCCTACTCCGTTCAGATGTGATCCTTTCGTCGTGAAAATTTATTTCATATAAATAGATTCAGCTTAAAAGCAACAAGAAGTAAAAAGGCATACTTTAAAAGCCTGGCAATTGGGCAAATAATCACAGAACCATGCATTAAACTGAACATAATCTGTGATAAAGCTAACATCCAGGATTGCTCGGTTCAGAGCAATTGTGGGAAATGACGGATGTTCTGTGATTCAAACTGCAGGTCCATAATGCACTTGGACGTTTTCCGCAAAAGCTGCGACTGTTAAACCTAACTCATTGTCTCTGCAATCTGTACGCATGCTTTCTCCAGACACGGCGAAGTCGGTAAGCACGGAGTTTCCACGTCGGCACTCACTGATACTTTCATTTTTATGTGTTGTCGACGTTTTAGCAGCTTCCTCCCCCCCCCCCCCCCCCCCCCCCCCCCTCCCCGGTAAACTGGGGTTCAAAATTATATGGAACAAAACCCGGATCCATCCCAACACAGACCTTGCAAAGCTTTTTTTTTTGTGGAAAGTTTTTGCAGTGTGTTTTTTAACGGAGAGAACTGGTTCCCAGGTCATCAGTAGAGGCCCTACGGTCAAAAGACTGCTGGAAAGAACGGAAGAAGAATTTGCGATGATGATGAAAAATAATTAAGCAGGGGGGAAAAAAAACCCAACGGCAATATTTTGGATTTTTAGCACACTACTACTTAAAAAGATAAACTAATGAAAAGGGGAAACATAAGTCGTAAGTTCATTGGAACACCTCTCTTATCTATTATTTATTCACTTTTTTTTCTTTCTTTTTTTTTCTTTTTTTTTTCAAGGCCTGACTAAGCGCGTTGGTCTACGCCGCTGGTCAGGCATCTGCTTGGCAGATGTGGTGTAGCGTATACGGATTTGTCCGAACGCAGTGACGCCTCCTTGAACTACTGAAACTGAAACTGAAACTTTGCAGTGTGTTTTTTAACGGAGAGAACTGGTTCCCAAGTCATCAGTAGAGGCCCTACAGTCAAAAGACTACTGGAAAGAAGAAGAATTTGCGATGATGATGAAAAATAATTAAGCAGGGGGAAACCCCCCACAATATTTTGGATTTTTAGCACACTCCTACTTAAAAAGATAAACTGATGAAAAGGGGAAACATAAGTCGTAAGTTCATTGGAACACCTCTCTTATCTATTATTAATTTTATTCACCTTTTTTTTTTCTCAAGGCCTGACTAAGCGCGTTGGGCTACGCCGCTGGTCAGGCATCTGCTTGGCAGATGTGGTGTAGCGTATACGGATTTGTCCGAACGCAGTGACGCATCCTTGAGCTACTAATACTGATACTGGAACACCTCTTCCATTAATCAGAAAATGAAATAACACATGGACGCACCTTGCACCGCCTGAGTGGAAGGAAATGAAACAAAAGAAAACAAATTACGGTTTAGAGTTCACTGGGTCTTCAGCGGATTGTAAACAGAGTCTGCATTATTCTCACATTATCCGCAGCAGATTCCGAAGAGGCTGGGTCACCCTGAACGGAGGCTACCAGGCACACCAGGATCCCATCAGGACACTGGAGAGGAGACACCAGACTACCATCGACCGCCTTCGCACAGGACACTGCGGCCTCCGAGCACACCTGAAGAGGATTGGAGTGGCAGCCACATCCCTATGTGATTGCGGCCAGGCTGACCAGACCCCATCCCATATTCTCCAAGACTGCCCCCTGTATGAGAAGATGCGGCAGCAGTCCTGGCCTGGGGGTGCTGGATGGACCTCAACACCAAGCTCTGGGGGACGGTAGCCGATCTTCACCGGACGTCCGAGTTTGTGGCATCCCTCGGACTTCGACCCTGACTGCGTAGCTGTCGAACGCAAAAGAAAGAAAAGAAAAGAAAGAAAGTGACAAATGTATTCAGAGCCCCAGGCCAGTGCATTCGCATGGGCCAGGTCTTTACATTGTGTGCACTGGTCACATTTCTCCCGATCCCCTCTTTATTTATTTATTCATATATTTATTAATTTTCTTTCTTTCTTTTTTTTTTTTTTTTTTTTTTTTTTTTTTTTTTTTTAACTTGCTGACCAAAGGGAGGAAGGTGGCAGAATGGTTAAGACGCTCAGCTGCCAATACAGATCGAGAGTCCGTGAGCTGGGTGTGGGTTCGAATCCAGCTCTCGCCCTTTCTCTCAAATTTGACTGGAAAATCAAACGGAGCGTCGATCTAGTCTTTCCGACGGATGAGACGATAAACCGAGGTCCCGTGTGCAGCACGCACTTGGCGCCGGCACTGCGGAAAAATACCCATGGCAACGAGAATGTTGTCCTCTGGCAAAATTACATACAAAAAGAAATCCACTCTGATAGCCCGTGTACAACAAGCATGCACTCAAGGCCTGACAAGCGCGTTAGGTTATGCTGCTGTCAGCCAGACATTTGCATGCGTAGCAGATGTGGTGCAGCGTATATGGATTTGTCCGAACGCAGTGACTCCTCCTTGAGAAACTGAAACTGACCAGTTAAGGGTACAGACACTGAAATAAAGCAGATTTCATTCTCTGGTGGTGGCCCAGTGACTTTTTTTCCCCTTTGAATCTTAACTGCCCTCTGACCGTTAAATTGTTTGCTCAGGTGCCGAAAAGCATCAGTCACCAAAATTGTTCGGCGGAAACTGAATCACTTGCACGTATCACGGCAGAGCAAACAATCAACAATTTAAACCAAAATCCCTTCGTCAGCACTCGCACTTGGTGACGTACAACCACACACAGGCCTACATTCATCATGAATTATTGCACTGACCTGTTGGTTACATTTCCATGGTTTGTGTAGGGACGAAAAACCGGGAAAAACAAAAAACAAACAAGATGATGGTACGTTAGTTTAGTGACTGAATCTGCATCAAAACTGAGTAAAATAATGTTCAAAGTAAAAGTCGATAATCCACTGAAAATGGGTTCTAGTACAACATCTACTAATAATGGTAGTATCTTTTCATACATGCACAAAAATTGCCGGTAAAATAGGTGCAATAATTCAGGATACTAACTTGTAAATTGGACTTTACCCACACACGCATGCACACCGACAAACATACGTTATGGTCACGCACTTCTCACAATCTATTGTAGCTTTCAAGACAGCCATCTGATAACTAACCAATTTGGCAAACTTTTATCCTTTATCCCATACTAATATCCTGGTAACCGAAGGGAACACTAAACATTGGTATTCTTCTTACGAAAATCGCTAGCTTCTGAAATAAATTTCGTTTTTTTTTTTTTTACAATTAATATATTCCAAAGTATATGTATAAATATCAATTTAAACTGCATAATATAACGACTCCAAACATTAATAGAAAGGAAAACATTGTACTTTTCAAGAACTCATAATCCACATAAGTGAAGGGGGATAACTTCAAGTGTCACGAAAATCACTCAGATTGTCTCCACTTAGACCGTCATAGGCACTGAAGTCTCTCTCTCTTTGAAAACTCTCCTCCACCAGTCGTCCTACCTGAGCTGCCAGTAATCGAACAAGTCTTGTTGTTGTTCTTTGTTGTTGTTGAAAACTATCATTATCACACTCAGTGCATTTTGAGAAGAAAAATATAAGCAAAACAACAACAACAAAACACAACAAAACAAACAAAAAACAACAACACGAAAAACACCACCACCACCACCACTACTGCTGTTACTACTACTACTGATACTGCTGCTGCTGCTGCTGCTACTACTAATGTTGGTGGAAATTTATAATTACCGGGTTCACATTTTTAAAGACCTAATAGCAATACCAGTTGGTATCATCATTATGAGTCATTTCTCCACAACAGATGATAATATATCAGTGTTCCTCAGTCTCCAACTACACACCCCGTGATCTTCGACTTTTTCGCGTGTGTAGAATTTCCATGTAACACACTACACGCATACAAAACCAGGAGAAAAACAAACTTTTGATGAAAACGCAAGCAAGCAAACGATGGAAGTAATTCAACAAATCATCAACCGCATCGCAAAAATAGAATATACTAGTTCTTATTACACAGCCATGCGGAAGATTAAGCATGTGTGCGCCCACAGGGGAGAGAAGTGGAAGTAAAGCCTTCGTCAAGCCTAGTCCTCTCATGAAATACTGTCGCCTACTCTCTCTCTCTCTCTCTCTCTCTCTCTCTCACCCCTCTGGTCTGATAATACAGCTCAGGAATTTGTAATTAGTATGCATTATAACGATAGTAAGTGTTAATGTAGCGCTGACTGACTTTAAAAATAGTCATAAATGCAGTGAAACACGCTTTCGCTAAAGTTTCAGTTTCTCAAGAAGACGTCACTGCGTTCAGACAAATCCATATACGCTACACTACATCTGCTAGGCAGATGCCTGACACTGAGCAGCATAACCGACCTAACGCGCTATATCCGGCAGACCTTGGGTGCATGTGTACATTTGTGACGTCGGAGTGGATTTTTTTTTTTTTTTTTTTTCCAGAATTTTGCCAGAGCACAACACTTTTGTTGACAAGGGTTCTTTTCCATTTTCTTTCACAAGTCATTATTAACTGAAAAAGATTGCTTAATATAGGACGCAGATAGGAAATTACCGCAATGATAACGGCTACTCTACTACTACTACTACTACTACTACCAAAAATATAGCGTCAAAGAGGGACATAATTTAATGGGCAACACAATTTCCCCTCGCACCGTAACACAGTTTTTATGTTGATCGGGGTTAATTATCATGTCCCCAAAAATGCTTTGGTAAAGATGAAAATACTCGTGTTGTGTGACACCATGTTGTTTAAGGTGAGTCAAAGCAACTTTCTACACTTTTTCTTAACTCAGTCAACCCAAATGATTGGCTGGTGCATCGCTATAGTTGGAGATTTTGGTCGACAACGACGGAGATGGACCTTTATCCCAGGCTATGGCTGTGTGTTTGGCTAAGGACTAAGAATCACATGACAGACGATGATACTGTGGTCAGATTATCTGTCAGTTTGGGCTAGGATTCTTGTAGGATCAGTTTACTGAAAGCATGGGACACGGACGGTGAAGTCTTGGATGACAATGACAGAAATTTTGTTCATCGAAGGGCTGAGTATTGTATGTAAGTTGATGTTGTTTTTTTCTCTTGCATTTTCCATAACATGCAACCTTTGCCAAAAATGCCAAACGATAGCAGAGCAGCAGCAGAACAGGCTAGCATTTAAGAATGAAAACGGAAAGGAAATGAATATAGCACTGGCTTTGGGAATACACCTCTGACATTTTAGTTTCGGGAAATAATCCCCGCTCCCCATGACTAAACATCTTACTTTGAATTCGTTTGTGTAATCTTGAACAAACCAAGCTTTGAAATGAAAGTGTGAAAGTAGTAGGTGAAATTCTCTTCTAGTCCGTGTGTGTGTGTGTGTGTGTGTGTGTGTGTGACTCCAAATCTGTGTGTGTGTGTGTGTGTGTGTGTGTGTGTGTGTGTGTGTAGCATATGTTGACATTGAAATAAGGACCAACACAGCTTGTTGTGTGCATGAATTTTTAAAAGATATTGACTCAATTAATCAACTAATGTACCCAACCTTCCTTTTCTTGTCCCCTACTCTAGTCATGAATTGACAGCAGTTTTCAAAGTACCCTTTTATACTGACAGATTGGACTCAAAAGAATAGAACTTCCCTCCATGTGTGTGTGAAGAAGATTGAAGTGAGGAAGGGTGAGGAGAGGGGGCAGAGGAAGAGAGGATGAGGAGCATGTGTTCAAAATAAAACTGCACACCCCAACAATTTTTTTTCTTTCTGAAAGCGCATGTGATATGTGGCTGAGTCAGTGAAGTGAATGAGTCATACAAGACCTCTGGGTCACTGTATTATTCATTTATTGTGCATAGATCTATCAAATTTATAACACCTGAACTCTCTCTCTCTCTCTCTCTTAGACTTGACCTGTATGTTTGTATCATATCCATCTCTGTCTAGAAACCCTGTTTCTCTCTTCTTGGGCTAATTTGTGATTCAATTCTATATATGAGAAAATCAAACAACTTGAGTGAAGAGAGTATAGATTATCATAATATATGTCTTTTTTCACTTCTAAGGTTATTGCGTTCTTGTACTGGTCTGTAGTTGTAGACCTTGCGAATGTTCACCTCATGGAGTGAGGATGGATCAATATTCTCTAAGAGATAACAGTTTTGCTTGATGTTGTTCACTAAAGTTTGACTTTTAATTAATAACTGACTGAGAAAGGAAAGACATACACTACGCTACAGCATATACCACAAACTGGCAAAGTCGAACCAGTGCATTGTTTGTCAGCTTCATCAGCATACTCAGAAATGTAACATACAGTGATACACCATAATGATTGCAGAAACTGAAAAAATTTATTGCATTTCAGATTTTAAATGAATGATTACATCATTTACTTAGTTGATAATACTGATATTAAGTGAAACATTAATGCATGCATTTTTTTAAAAGATTTTTTTATCACAATATATGCTGAATCGAGTCGTTTGGATTGATTCACTAAAGCCAGTAAAGGGAACAATACAGTTATTGATTTTTGGTCTAGTTCTTTCTGTCTTATCTGTGTGTGTGTGTGTGTGTGTGTGTGTGTGTGTGTGCTGTGTGTGTGTGTGTGTGTGTGTGTGTGTGTGTGTGTGTGTGTCACTGTGTGCAAAAGAAAAGCATGAGTAACATTTCAGCACTTGACAGTTGTGGCAGTGAGCTTTGACTATCAGTGACTAAGTGAGTGAATCATAACTTCAGTACTGCCAGTACTGCATAGATCTGCAGTCCTAGTTCTCCCATCTCTTCCCCTCCCCCCACCCCCCCTCTCTCTCTCTCACTGTCTCTCTCCTGTGTCTGCCTCAGTCCTTTTTCTAGCTATCTTTCTGACCCTCTCTCTCACCGAGTCACCGTGTGATGTCTGTGAGTGTGCATGTATACATGTGCGTGCGCGTGTGTCTGTGTGGGTGATGTGTGTGTTTGTGTATGCGTGCATATGCATGCACATACATGTTTTTTTGTTGTTGCATATGTCACTGTTTAGTTGTATGTATGGAGGATGTGTTAGAGAGACAGACAGACAGAGAGAGACAGAGAGAGACAGAGAGAGATCTGTGTATGAAGTTGTTGATAAACGCTGAACAGAATTTACAAACTGACATACCCAGAATTCACAGAAAAAATTGTAGATTTATGGCTTGAATGTTTTTGAAAGATTAGTCAGTTTAGTAAGATTCAGTTTCAGTTTTGTCAGGGGGCGTCACTGTGTTGTGACAAATTATCAGTTCTACCCCACATCTGCTAGGTAGATGACTGACAGCAGTATAACCCAATGCACTAGTCAGACATTGAGTGCATTATATATTTTTTGTGTATGATCTATCAGATTGGATGAATTTCTTTTAGTCCGTGTGTGTCTTATCTCTGTGTTCTGACAAATTATCAGTTCTACCCCACATCTGCTAGGTAGATGACTGACAGCAGTATAACCCAATGCACTAGTCAGACATTGAGTGCATTATATATTTTTTGTGTATGATCTATCAGATTGGATGAATTTCTTTTACAGAGTTTTGTTTTATCGTCTCATTCGTGTGACTGGATACTCAGTTTCTTCTTCTTCATCCGTGGGCTGCAACTCCCACGTTCACTTGTATACTGTACACGAGTGGGCTTTTAGTTTTACGTGCATGACCGTTTTTACCCCGCCATGTAGGCAACCATACTCCATTTTTGGGGGTGTGCATGGTGGGTATGTTTTTGTTTCCATAACCCATCGAACTCTGACATGGACTTCAGGATCTTTAACGTGCGTATTTGATCTTCTGTGTGCATATACACAGGAAGGGGGTTCAGGCACTAGAAGGTCTGCATGTATGTTGACCTGGGAGATCGGAAAACTCTCCACCCTTTACCCACCAGGTGCTGTTACCGAGATTCGAACCTGGGACCCTCAGATTGAAAGTCCAGTGCTTTACCACTCAGCTGTTGCGCCCATCAGATGCTCGGTTTGATTTTTCAGGCAAACTTAGGATAGAAAGACTAAAGGAGAGAGTGAGAATCTAACCCAGAACCTTGATAAGTGTCTCAACCATTCTGCCATTTTCCTCCCAATTTACTAAGTACCACTACAAGTAGACAACTATGATTGTACAAAATTACAGTTACCTAAATTATTTTACTATACATGAATTGCACGTGTTCATTGAATTATTTCTTATAGTTTCTTCGTTTCATCATGTCCCCAAGAAGAAGACTGCAAGTGGTCCATAAAGTTTGTTTTTACGAACCCTGTGTCATGATTGATGTACTTCAGTCACTGTTGGTTTGAAGCAGCTCAGCTGATCACAGGTTAGACTTGAGGTATGGTTGAACCCCTTTACAGCTGCTGCTGAATATCCTGGTCAGTGAAGGGCTATTGCCTCACTGAGATAACACACAACTCTCAGGTCAGGATATCAGTCAGTGGGTCACCATTTTGGCTTCTTCCTCCTCCTGATACATGTGTAGCTTTTTATTTGAAATAATCGGTTACTTACACTGTCTCTTTGCTTGCACAGATTGACAATGTGCCCTTCAAGCTAATTCATGCTTCATAAGTTCATGCTTGCACACTGATCTCATTACACCATGTTCAGCAGTCTAGAGGCTAAGGCAAAGTTACCAAGGGTTTAAAGAAAGCGAAGACCAGTTTTCAAAAACGAGGAATGTCACTGTCACTGGCACTGTATCAGTGTCACTTCTGGTCTCTGTTGGGAGACTCTAAGAATGTGTGAGAGCTTTTTTTTTTTTTTTCTTTTTTTTTTTTTTTCTTTTTTTTTGTTGTTGTCCTAATCCCGCTTCCCCCATCCCGCCTCTCACACACACCCTTCAAATATTATGTTTTTTCTTTCTCCAATCACTGACACTCACCCTCTTCATTTTAGATTTTGTACTCTATCTTTTCCACATTCTGTTCTCTCTGTCTGTCTGTCTGTCTCTCTTCCTTTCTTAGTCCCCTCCCCCTTGCCCCCCCTCCCGCCCACCTCAACCGTCCCCATTTTCATTTTGATAATACAGAAATGTTGGTTTCTAATTAATACTAACAATCATCATTATGATAGGAATGATGAAAATCCAAACAATAATAATAATAATATCATTTATTTTCAGTCTAATATCATCATCTTAGATGAACAGACTATAAATAAATAAACGATCGATGAGAGCTGAGAGGTCTTAGCTTTACCACCAAGTTGAAGGACTACAGAGCAGTTGTACTCACCATCCTTCTCTGTGCCTGTGAGACCTGGACTGTCCACAGCAGACATACTGAACAGCTCAGCCACGTCCACCTGAGTTGCC
>NC_134903.1:18398784-18411284 GCF_041734735.1 Babylonia areolata
CGCTCAGGGTGGAGAGTAGGGATGGTTGTTTATACGACATCAGTTTCATCCATTATGTACGTGCTCCCAGCATGCACTTGGTGTGGGTGCCATTTTTAAATGGAATATATATATATATATATATATATATATATATATATATATATATATATGTGTGTGTGATGGATTATTTCTGTTGCAGCCGTCTGGATTGACTGAGGAAAAAACAGTGTTTTGGGGTGGGGGGTGGGATGGCACCTGCTGTTGTGTTGTCAATTTATCCAAAGTATATTCATAAAAATTTTCATTCTGTATTATATAATGTAAATCTATTCAAACAAAATATTTCAAACTATGCATTCAGATCTGCTTATACATGCATTTTTTTTCTCTCCATTAGATGTATTCAGTTATAATCAGATTTGTACATGTGCTTTTTAGTTACTGATTTTCCCATTCTTCTCTTTCTTTCTTTTTTCTTTATTTAAAAAAAAAGTGTTACATTGCCTTTTGTGCAATAACTGCTTCTTGTAGTGTAACTGATTTTGCTTAAAACAAAAATAATGAAAATAATGCAGTCCCTGAATCCAGTCTTATAAAGAGAGGTGACTCAAGCACTCACTCACTCACTCAGGCCCATAACTACAAAGTAGTCGTTGGGGGAAACCTGAGGACCGCAGACTAAACCTCCCTTCTCCATCTGTCTCTGTCAGCAGCAGCCGGCAGCAGCAGCTCACGTGTGTGGAGTCCGGTCTATTCTTTGATGTTCTCATGCCAGTTCTTCCGCTGTCTTCCTCTTCTTCTCCCACCCTCTATGGTGCCTTGCATGATTGTTTTGGACAGACTGGTGTGTCGAGTGTTGTGCCCAAACCATATCAGCTTGTGTCTCTTCACAGTTGAAAGAAGAGGTTCCTGAGGCCCAGCAAGGTTCTTGATTCTGCTCCGTACATATTTATTAGTCTTGTGCTCAATCCAGGAAATTTGAAGGAGCTTCCTCAGGCATTTGTTCTCGAAGGCCTGGATCTTCCTTTCAGTTTCGGCCGTCAGTGTCCATGCCTCGCAACCATACAGTACAATGGAGACTACCAGGGCTTTGTAGAGTTTGAATTTTGTGGAGAATCGATGTTACTTTTTCACACTCTGTTCAGTTTGGTCATTGCATCCTAACCTAAAAGCTCTGATTTAATAATCTCATGCCACAGCCCGTAACAGACTGGCATATATTCATCAGCAGCAGTTAAGGAGTTAAAGTAGTTAAGGAGTTAAAATCGTAGATTCTGCCAAATCTACTGAAAGACGACTTTGGTGACTTCCCTGCTCAGGCTGTCAGTGAGAGCCTTCAGTTCAGGACACAGCCTGCTTTTTCTCATCAGCTGCAGGCTCCACTTCAGTCTTTGTGAGCATTAGTAATCAATATTCTTATTGCAGGGTTAGAACTTCCCTGGTGATATTTAGTTGTCCTCAGGACAAGTAGATACAAGTAGATAAAAAAAAAAAGACAAAAAAAGACGGTTAACTGAATGTAAGAAGAAGCACCTGGGTAGAGATCTAAGTTCCCTTTCCAGGCCCTGTCACTGTGCAACAAACTGCCAATACATTTGCGACATTCTGTCTGGCTGAAACCTTTTAACTCACTCAGTACGGCCAGTCCTCTCTTCTCCTCTACACAGACCCCTCGGATGTCCAGTGGGTGTCTGAATGACCCAACCTTTAGCTTCCGTCGTCAGAATTGTGGTATTCTTTGTCAACATTCACGTCTTCAGTATAAGAGCCTTCCGCTTGCAATATTTTGATGATGGTAATTGGGGTGAAACGCTGTTAACGTCGTCTCTTTCGCCGTTCGTATGGAGAGAGTTAAAAAAAAAAAAAAAAAAAAAAAAAGCCTGCTATGAAAACACTTCTTTTCCAACAATAGTGAATTTTTCAGTGCTGGTCTTGGTATGATCAGGTTTTGAATGCATGCTTCTTTGTGGGGAAGCCGTGTGTGTGCTGTGTGTGGCGGGGTGCTAGCGACTGTCCGTGCATTCGTGTGTGTGTTTATTGTGTGCGTGCCTGAGTGCGTGTTGCAGGGATGCGTTTTCTGGAGGGCGTCATGGGTGGGTAAGTGGTTTCCAGTGTTCAGTTGTGTGAGTGAGTGTATTCTGGCACGTGCTGTGCTTCCGTGTGTGTCTGGGGGAGGATGGAGGGTCTGAGTGGGCGGTATATTAAGAGGGGTAGCAGGGAAGGAAATTTAAAACGCTTGGAGTAGTATTTCTGGAGAAACGTGCTCTATAGATGTCCATTATTATTATTATTATTATTATCGATATAACTTCCAGTACCAGTACAGTAGTGACACGTCAACAGACTGTTACGATCGATGATCGTGTTAACTCACTCAGTACGGCCAGTCCTCTCTTTTCCTCTACACAGACACCTCGGATGTCCAGTGGGTGTCTCAATGACCCAACCTTTAGCTTCCGTCATCAGAATTGTGGTATTCTTTGTCAACATTCACGTCTTCAGTATAAGAGCCTTCCGCTTGCAATATTTTGATGGTGGTAATTGGGGTGAAACGCTGTTAACATCTTCTCTTTCGCCGTTCGTATGGAGAGAGTTAAACTAAGTGAAAAAATGGGAGGGGAGAAGTGTGATATATAATTCATATACATAGGTGTGTACTGAATAATTTGATGATGATGATAATGATGATAGTGGTGATAACTGACAATGCTGCTCACAGTGTCCATTTAGGTTTGGGACTACATGACAAGGCTGTGCTATCAGCATAGATCTAGATGTATGTCAAACAGGCCCAGAGATCTAATTAAAACGGTTTTGATAGAGACACCTGCAGTGTCGGTCATGAAGAAATTCGAGCAGCACTCCAAAAAGAGGCATCCGAGAAGTGGAGGACTCTTAGACTGCTGTGGTCCCAGATTTCTGACTGGAGCCCGTAGGAACACTCAACTCGGGGTTGGACTTGGAGGCAGCCACTGGCTGAAAAAGAACCCACCTCTACTGGGGTTTTGAACCAGCAGTCTTCCCAGTCTTCAGACTGCAGTGGTAACCACTTTACCACGGTGGTGGTGGTGGGGGGGGGGGGGGGGGCTGGTTGCATGATAAGCCTTGGTTGTGGCACACTGGTATTCGGCAGGAAGGCTGACTGGTCAAGGGGACTTCTTTTTTTTCTTTTTCTGCAGTTTGTGGGCTGCAACCCCCACGTTCACTCGTATACAATAGTACACAAGTGGGATTTTACATGTATGACCGTTTTTACTTCCCCCCCGCCATGTAGGCAGCCATACTCAGTTTTCGGGGGTGGACAAGGAGACAAAAACTAAACAGAGAGCACTGTTAGACACAGTGCTAGTTCTCACTTGCAAGCGGTTTTTTTTTGTTTTGTTTTTCTCAAGGCCTGACTAAGCGCGTTGGGTTACGCTGCTGGTCAGGCATCTGCTTGGCAGATGTGGTGTAGCGTATATGGATTTGTCCGAACATAGTGACGCCTCCTTGAGCTACTGATACTGATACTGATACTGCAAGCGCACCATTGATCATATATATATATATATATATATATATATATATATATATAATACAGAACTTTTTCTTCTTAAACAAAAGGACATTATACAGTAACAGGAAGCTCACAAATGAAAGAGAACAGTCACGTGTGAGTACACTATTGATCATATGCAGAACTTTCTCTTCTAAAACAGGACATTACACTTTCAGTAACAAGAAGCTCACAAGAGAGAGAGACTCTTAGAGAGAGTCAAAGACTAAGAGAAAGAGAGAGAGGGTGACTCAGAGAGAGAGGGGAGGGAGCACATGCACACACACACACACACACGCACGTACACACACACACGCACGCACGCACGCACACACACACGCACGCATGCATGCACGCACGCACGCACGCACGCACGCACACACAGGTATAAAGTTAAGACAGAAAGAGGAACAGAGAGAGAGGGGGGAGGGGGAGCAGAGAGAGTGTGAGAGACAGGTGTACATGCACAGAGAGAGAGAGAGAGAGGAGAGGGGGGAGGGATTAAGGGGAAGTAAAAGCTATGCGCTGCTTACTTTTCCAGTTCTTTCATCCAGGCTACAAAAATCAATGAAAAGTTGTGCACGGCTGAATGCTTGAACTGTGTGTGTGTGTGTGTGTGTGTGTGTGTGTGTGTGTGTGTGTGTGTGTGTGTGTGTGTGTGTGCATATGCGTGTGTATGACTGTGTTTGTGTGTGTGTGTGTGTGTGTGAATGTGTGTTTGACTATTTGTTGTCTGTGTATGTGCCTGTGTGCAGGCACATGCTTGAATATATGTGTGTGCATGTGTGTGTGTGTGTGTGTGTGTGTGCATGTGTGAGTGTCTCTGTCATCTTCCCTCTTGTCAGTACAAGTGTGTGCCATACCCAGTACTGTCAGCAGCAGCAGCAGAGAGAGAGAGAGATCATTGATCCGTACTGTTTCCCCCCACCAGTTCCAACAACGCCAGGCCCACCCCACTACCGCTATTGATCCGTGACCTGTCTGCCTGTGTGGCTCTGTTACGCTCCAGGCTCACAATCACACACCACCCATCCCCACACCTCTTGATAATAACCCACGCATCTGACAAAATGCTCTCAGTTTTCAACAGGGGAAAAAAAAACAGAAAAAGAAAAGCCCACACAACATTTTTAGCACGCAACACAATGCCGAACTAGCTGCATGCATTCGCTGTAGGCATTTATTATGAAAACTAGAGTTGTCGTAGACACCAGCACTGGCTGGCATCGCTCAGTGCTGCCACTGCCGGGCCAGGGCCGGCTGCTGTCTGATGCGTAGTGGGGGGGTTGGCATGGAGTTAGTTGCTGACGTCGTCGTCTGATTATCATGAACGTTGTTGTCGCTGCTGTCTGTGATGGTGGTGGTGGCTTTCATGGTGAGAGGAGTGTTTGATTTCACATGGCGAGTGGAGGGAGGGTTTTGTTGTTGTCGTTATTTTAACTGAAGCCTGGACTAGTGTTGATGAATGGGTAAATGGTTTGAATTGAGTGCTGGTAGTTCTGTACTAAATGGGATTGTTTGTTGTGGTAGGTGACCGCCTCCAAAACAGTGTCCAGCTGCGAACGTTGTTGTCGTCATCATCATCCGCATTTTTTGTCGATGTTCTGTAACTGGCTGGTTTCTGCTGGCAGGATCAGCGTGAAAGTGCTGTGTTTGAATAGTCCAGTGTCACAGAGAGTGTCACAGTTCTTTGCCTTCTTCTCTTCTATTTTGTCTTATTCTATTGATCCTTTTTTTCTGAATGTGTGTACCAGCTGGTGTTTTTGTTTATATTCATGAACCTCTAGTGGAGAAAGGGTCTAAAGACGGGAGCTAGTGGAGGGAAGAGATTATCCAGCTGCCTGTTTTTAATCTGTCTTGGTCAGTGTGTGTGAGTTGTTTTTTTTTTAATCTGTCGTGGTGAGTGTGTGAGCTGTTTTTTAATCTGTCGTGGTGAGTGTGTGAGATATTTTTGATCCGACATGGTCAGTGAGTAAGCAGTTTTTAAATCTGTCATAGTCAATATATGAGCTATTTTAGAATTTCTCATGGTCATTATGTGAACTGTTTTTTAATCTCTCATGGTGAATGTGCCAGCTGTTTTTAAATCTGTTGTGAGCAGTGTGTGAGCTGTTTTTTAATCTGTTGTGAGCAGTGTGTCAGCTGTTTTTAAATCTGTTGTGAGCAGTGTGTCAGCTGTTTTTAAATCTGTTGTGAGCAGTGTGTGAGCTGTTTTTAAATCTTGTCAGTGTCATGGTCAGTGTGTGAGCTCATTTTGATTTGTCATGGTCAGTGCATGAGCTGTTTTTAATCTGAAAATTATCCTGAAAAAAAATGCTGGCCAGGGATATGCTGTAGGTTCTTTTTCGTGCGTTAAACTCATGCTGCACCCACAACCGGTTGTGGAGGGGAGAATAACAATCATGGTCTGCGTAGGATTCAGACTCATGACATTTGTTTCTTAGTCTGGTGCATTATGTACCACTAACGGCACTTGGCCACTGCTTTGAAGAAATTCTTCTTTAACCCTTTCAGCCCTTTAACTCTCTCCATACGAATGGTGAAAGAGACGACTTTAACAGCGTTTCACCCCAATTACCATCATCAAAATATTGCAGGCGGAAGGCTCTTATACTGAAGACGTGATTGTTGACAAAGAATACCACAATTCTGATGATGGAAGCTAAAGGTTGGGTCATTCAGACACCCACTGGACATCCGAGGGGTCTGTGTAGAGGAGAAGAGAGGACTGGCTGTACTGAGTGAGTTAACCCTTTCAGCCCTTAGGTTTTCTGCCAGTGCAGCCCTTCTAGCCTGGCATGTTTTGGCCTGGCTGCATCAACGGGAAGGGGTGCTTCACTTCAGGGACAAATTTGTAGCAACCGCTCAGCCAGTAGCTACCGAGCTTCCACATTGTGACTGAAATGTAATTTTGAATCAAACTGCTGAAGTCACAAGACAAAGTGATGTAATGGTATACTTGTAACTTAAAATCACAAAGAGTAAAATGTCAGCTTCTGTGATGTTGAAGGTTTTGGGCTATCTTGATTGAATTGTCTGCCACTTGTTGTGTGTGTGTGTGTGTGCCGTGGAAGCTCCGATACGTAGACTAGAAATGAGTGTGTGGAGGAGGGGGGTAGAGGAGGTGCAGGGTAATGTGTGTGGTGTGTGTGTGTGTGTGTTGGAGCTCATGTACGTTTATATGTATTTGACTGTGCTTTCATATCTGTGAAACTGCATGTTTGGTGCATATCTGTTATGCATGTGTGGGTGTATGTGTGAATGTGTGTCTTCATGTTTTACATTTATTTGCTTATTTATCATCATTGTTGTTTTTTTGTTTGTTTTTTAATTATTATTATTATTTTATTATTATTATTATTATTATTATTACTACTACCTTTTTATATTATAATTATTATTTATTTATTTATTTATTTATGTAAGCTTATCTATTATTTATTCACCCCTTTTTTTTTCTCAAGGCCTGACTAAGCGCGTTGGGTCAGGCATCTGCTTGACAGATGTGGTGTAGCGTATATGGATTTGTCCGAACGCAGTGATGCCTCCTTGAGCTACTGAAACTGAAACTGAAACTTTGTCTACGCTGGTTGCTAATTTCATCTCCTTCATTTTCCCATGAATTATCGAAAGAGCTAGAGCCCATCATATTTTCCTTGAGCTCTAAACTGCGCAGTAAGCCTTTGACGTTTTACCATATCAATGCAGAAAACCAGATAAAAAACACGCTAATTGTTCGATTTTTGGAGTGAAACTTTGTGTGCCAGTGAGGAAGAAAGTTAAGTTGGAGTTAGTTCCCTTACTTAGCAGTTTCATGCATAATAATGAGCTGACAAACCAGTTTAGATAAACGGGGTTCTTCGCACGCCCGTCAGGCAGGCTCAGGCGGAGAACAGCGATCAGCGGCACACGTAGGGTTGAATGGGTTAAGTCAGCCAGTGCTGAAGTGTTGAGAGAATCAGTTGACATCAGTGTTGTGGCGTAGATTGTTGTTTTGCAATGCTTGTCCCACTCTTCATCCGACCCTGAACCCGTCCCTTTGTTTTTCTCTCCTTTGTTCTTGGTGATGGAAGTTTTTTGAAAAGGGATTGGCAGCGTCAGGAATGCAGGAATCAATTTCTTTTTCTGTTTTTTCCTTTTTTATGTAGATTTCTTGTGTTTTTTCTCTCCTGGTTTGTTTTTTTTGTTGTTTTTTTCTGTTTTATGTTCAGGACTGTGTTTACATGGAGAAGTTGTGTGTGTGTGTGTGTGTGTGTGTGTGTGTGTGTGCGTGTGTGTGTGTGTGTGTGTTGAATTCCCTGCTAGAGCCCATCAAATTTTCATTGAGCTCTAAACTGCGCAGTAAGCCTTTGACGTTTTACCATATCAATGCAGAAAACCAGATAAAAAAACATGCTAATCGTTCGATTTTTGGAGTGAAACTTTGTCTGCCAGTGAGGAAGAAAGTTAAGTTGGAGTTACTTCCCTTACTTAGCAGTTTCACGCATAATAATGAGCTGACAAACCAGTTCAGATAAACGGGTTTCTTCGCACGCCCGTCAGGCAGGCTCAGGCGGAGAACGGCGATCAGCGGCACACGCAGGGTTGAATGGGTTAAGTCAGCCAGTGCAGAAGTATCGAGAGGATTAGTTGACATCAGTGTTGTGGCGTAGATTGTTGTTTTGCAATGATTGTCCCACTCTTCATCCGACCCTCAACCCGTCCCTTTGTTTTTCTCTCCTTTGTTCTTGGCGATGGAAGTTTTTTGAAAAGGGATTGGCGGCGTCAGGAATGCAGGAATCAATTTCTTTTTCTGGTTGTTTTTTTTCTTTTTTTTTTTTTTTTATGTAGATTTCTTGTGTTTTTTCTCTCCTGGTTTGGTTTTTTTTTTTTTTTTTTTTTGTTCTGTTTTATGTTCAGGACTGTGTTTACATGGAGAAGTTGAGTGTGTGTGTGTGTGTGTGTGTGTGAATATATACCGTTTATATGTGCGTGATCATTTTTACCCCACATTCTGGGCAGCCATACTCCATTCACATGCTGGTCATAGTACAAAGCGCGTTGGGTTACGCTGCTGGTCAGGCATCTGCTTGGCAGATGTGGTGTAGCATATATGGATTTGTCCAAACGCAGTGACGCCTCCTTGAGCTACTGAAACTGAAACTGGTAATAGTATTCAAGGTACTGAAATCAGAATCCATGCATGTAATATGAAACAATGTACAATGTCAACAACAGGCATGTATAACTATAGTATAAGTCTATAACATGCATAAAACAAAATATAAAACACTGACTTGTTGAGGTGTGTCACTTTTGGTACTTAAGTGAGCAAGGGTCTGAGAGGGAATCTTCTTCTCCTTCTTCTTCTTCTTTGTTCGTGGGCTGTAACTCCCACGTTCACTCGTATATACACGAGTGGGCTTTTACGTGTATGACCGTTTTTACCCCGCCATGTAGGCAGCCATACTCCACTTTCGGGGGTGTGCATGATGGGTATGTACTTGTTTCCATAACCCACCGAACGCTGACATGGATTACAGGATCTTTAACGTGCGTATTTGATCTTTTGCTTGCGTATACACACGAAGGGGGTTCAGGCACTAGCAGGTCTGCACATATGTTGACCTGGGAGATCGGAAAAATATCCACCCTTTACCCACCAGGCACCGTCACCGAGATTCGAACCTGGGACCCTCAGATTGACAGTCCAACGCTTTAACCATTCGGCTGTTGCGCCCGTCTGAGAAGGAATGAATGGGGTCAGGGTTTTCTTCCTTCTCTTCTTCCTTTGTTTCTTGTCGTGAATGGGGTCATCCTTTGTCGTGAATGGGGTCAGGGTTTTCTTCCTTCTCTTCTTCCTTTGTTTCTTGTCGTCATCATTTGTGCAGGGCATGACAAATTCTCAGTCTTGTAATCATGAGCAGCTAGCAGCAGCAGCAGTGGTGCAGACTGCAGGGAAACATTAATTAACTGGGACTGACGATCAGGTTCCTCATTACCATCTTGGAAGAACGTCCCTAAGTCTAAGCCTAATTGGTGCTGCAGGCTTGCGAAAACAAAACGCTGAACACAAAACAACCTTATCGCTTGCCTGGCAATCGGAGCTCCTCATCACTAGTTGTTAAGAGCGTCCCTAAGTCAGTGCTAATTAATGCTGCAGGCTTGCGAAAACACGGAACAAAACAAAGTTAGCGCTTGATAAGATCACTGTTGTAACCTAACCCAAAATCCTGTAAGAAGCCTCTGGCATTTCTTTTGTAGGGGGAGTATACAGATGAGATTTTAAAGAAATTTTGTGGATTATTTATTTTTTTTCTTTTATTAATTCAGAAATTTGATGATTAGACTGTCGATTGTGTAAATCATGGATCATTGCTTCAAAAAAAAAAAAAAAAAAAAAAAAAAAAAAGTTTTAAAATCCAGATACAGAATTTCATCTGTTTTACTGTTATTGATCAATTGCAATTTAATCAGTTTTTAATTTGAAAGTATCTGTGTTCTTATGGGCTTTGTGTCAGAATGACATTGAAACTAAAGCGTTTTGAAAGGTTTGACAGCGCTACATAAATGTACTATCTTTATTATTATCATTATTATCATCAACAACCATCTACCTGAAGATCTAGTCATCAGCCCCATCCACATGTAATATGCAGCTTCTGTTCAAACGTGTGTGTGTGAGAGAGAGTGTGTGTGTGTGTGTGTGCGTGCATGCATGTGTGTGTGTGTGTGTGTGCAGTGTGTGCATGTGTGAGTATGCACAAGTTTTTATATTGATATATGCACTTGTTTGTATCCTTATTTCTACTGTATCTATGTTTGTGTATGATTTTCGATTTATGTTCGCAGCTTGTTGAGTACTACCCCCCCCCCCCCCCCAACCCCCCCCACCACCACCCCACCACCACCCCCAATATTGTGACCCCGGTGCACTTGGTAATGAAGACATATTCTGCTCTACTCTTATTCTATCCTTATCATATTTACTGTTGTATTTTGCAGATGGGGTTACATTTGACATCACCACCCCTTGAACTGGAAGAGCGACCAAGGTGACAGCACAGCCTCTTAGACCACTGCAGGTGCTGGTTGCTGTTTTCTAAAGACTGGGAACAACTACAGTACAACAACAAAAAGCAACAAGACCTGTCTGGTGTCTTGTCATTTTAATCTTTTTTTTTTTTGTCTGGTGCTTGCTGTGATAATTTCTTCTGTTGGACCATCGTCTGTAGTACAATTGAAGTGAGGATTCTAGCGTTTAAAAGGTGAGGAACATGTGTTTGTTGTTTGTTGTTGGTTGGGTGTGTGTGTGTGTGTGTGTGTGTGTGCGTTGATGGAGGGTGGGGGTGAGGGTGGGGTATGTGTGTGTTGTTGATGGATGGGGATGAGGTAATTGTGTGTGGGGTGGGGGGCTGGGGGTGGGTGGGGGGGAGTGGAGAGTCTGGGGGGGGAACAGGGTAGTTGTGTGTGTGTGTGTGTGTGTGTGTGTGTGTGTGAGTGAGTGTGTGCAAGTGTGTGCATGTTTGTGAGTACACATGTGTGTGTTATTTGTTTAGCATCTTTTTACAATTCTCTCTCTGTGTTTCTTTCTCTCTCTCTCTCTGTTTCTCTGTTTTTTTCTTTTTCTCTCTGTTTCTCTGCTTATCTGTTTCTCTCTCTCTCTCTCTCTCTCTCTCTCTCTCTCTCTCTCTCTCTCTCTCTCTCACAACCAGGTTCCGATTTGGAATTTCTGACATATTTTTTCATCATTATCATTATCGAAAGTCCAGTGTCTCTGATCTTAGTTGTCCTTTATGCAGACGTGCTGAAGAAACCGAACTTCACTTTGTGTTGTGTTGCCCTGCTTTGAATGACCTTAGACATGAGTGGATTCCACAAAAATATTATAGACACCCTACTTTATTTCGACTTGCCATGCTTATGTCATCAACTAACGAAACTATTATAAAACAGTTTGCTATTTACTTATATAAGGCTTTTAAGTTTTGCAGTGTATTACGTAGTTAATTACTATTAGTTGTGCATTATCCAATTTGTGGATTATCATTTGCAGTTTATCATTCACTTTTTTGATTTTGAATGTTGATTCACTGTACCCCCTTCATGAGGGGCCATGGCCTTTATTGAATAAACTATCCGTATCCGTATCTCTCTCTCTCTCTCTCTCTCTCTCTCTCTCTCTCTTTCTGAGTCTCTCTCTCTCTCTTTTTTTTTTTTTACTCTCTCCATCTCTTTCTCTGTCGCTCTCTCTTTCACTCACACACACACACACACACACACACACACACACACACACACACACAGACAGAGTCTCTTGTCTGGAAGCTAGACAGTTCAATGATCACAGAGACATTGATCAGTACTGGATGTAATGATGCGTTACACAACAGTAGCTCCAGCATTCTGCTGCTTGTGAAGGCAAGCTGTTACGCCAGCAAAAAATACTTGTTGTACGCAGGTCGATTATAGCACTGTTAGTACAGAATTAACAGAGAGTGCTACGGGGGGAAGAAAGGTATATGATGTATACACGTACATCTGTGTGATTATTATATCTCTGTGCGTGTCTGTGTATTTCTTCCATATCTCTGTCTGTCTGCATATCTGTCTGTCTGTCTGTGTATCTATCTGTCAATATTGAATACATATATATGTTTGAATGTATACACTATCATATGTCTCAGTATCTGTCGAAGTGTTTATATCACTATATGATCAATGATGTATATATATATATATATATATATATATATATATATATATAGAGAGAGAGAGAGAGAGAGAGAGAGAGAGAGAGAGAGAAATAGATATATAATTTTATGAATTTTATTTATATATCATAATCATGTATGCGTTTATGTTGTTGTATGTCTGTATGTATACATGTATCTCACTATCTGTTTTAGATTATGGATCTATCTTCCTAACTAACTTCGTCTACCTCATTACCTGTATCCACCTGTCTATCTGCCTACCAGTCGATATAGTCAGGATCTCGTGT
>NC_134903.1:18416284-18423784 GCF_041734735.1 Babylonia areolata
TAGGGAGGGAGGGAGGCAGGAGGGAATCATTCTCCACGTGGGTGAGACAAGGGGGTAGGGAGGGAGGGAGGGAATCATTCCCCAGGTGGGTGAGATGGAGTAGGTAGGGAGGGAGGCAGGAGGGAATCATTCCCCAGGTGGGTGAGATGGGGTAGGGAGGGAGGGAGGAGGGAATCATTCCCCAGGTGGGTGAGATGGGGTAGGGAGGGAGGGAATCATTCCCCAGGTGGGTGAGATGGGGTAGGGAGGGAGGGAGAGAGGAGGGGATTATTCCCCAGGTGGGTGAGATGGTGAAGGGAGGGAGGAGGGGAGGGAATCATTCCCCAGGTGGGTGAGATGGAGTAGGGAGGGAGGGAGGCAAGAAGGAATCATTCCCCAGGTGGGTGAGATGGGGTAGGGAGGGAGGGAGGCAAGAAGGAATCATTCCCCAGGTGGATGAGATGGAGTAGGGAGGAAGGGAATCATTCCCAGGTGGGTGAGATGGAGTAGGGAGGAAGGGAATCATTCCCCAGGTGGGTGAGATGGAGTAGGGAGGAAGGGAATCATTCCCCAGGTGGGTGAGATGGAGTAGGGAGGAAGGGAATCATTCCCCAGGTGGGTGAGATGGAGTAGGGAGGGAGAGAGGGAGGGAGGAGGGGAGGGAATCATTCCCCAGGTGGGTGAGACACAGGTGGTAGGGAGGGAGGGAGGAGGAGGGGGAATCACTACCCAGGTGTGTGAGAGGGGGTAGGGAGGGAGGATGAGAGGGGAATCATTCCCCAGGTGGGTGAGAGGGGGAGGGAGGGAGGGAGGGAGGGAGGGAGGTGATTCCCCAGGTCAGGAAGAGGGGAGGGAGAGAGGGACCGGGAGGGCATTATTCCCCAGGTAGGATCATTCCCCACGTCAGAGAGAGAGAGAGAGAGAGAAACTTGAGTGAGGGGATTACTCCCCAGGTCACAGAGAGAGAGAGAGAGAGAGGGGGGGGAGGGGAAGGGAGGAGGGGTGTATATGAGTGTATATGGAATGGATTGAAATATGATAGAATACAATACTTTATTATTGTCACATAACCTTCAGGTATATAAGACACGAGAGAGAGAGAGAGAGAGAGAGAGAGAGAGTGTGTGTGTGTGTGTGTATACTTGTATGTATACATGTATGTATTTATGTATGTGTGGACAGAGGGGAAGTGGGGGTGTTTATGAGTGTAGAATAGAATAGATCAGAATAGATTATATTTTATCATCACAAAACCCTAAGGTTTATATAATAAAAAAAGACACAAGAGTGTATGTCTGTGTGTATGTCTGTATGTATTGGTGATTAGGCACAAGTATATATCGTATGTACGAATGTAATATCGTGTGTGTGTTAAGGTTTATATAATATATAAGACACAAGAGTGTATGTCTGTATGTATGTCTGTATGTATTGGTGATTTGGCACAAGTATATATCATATGTACGAATGTAATATCGTGTGTGTGTTAAGGTTTATATAATATATAAGACACAAGAGTGTATGTCTGTATGTATGTCTGTATGTATTGGTGATTTGGCACAAGTATATATCATATGTATGAATGTAATATTGTGTGTGTGTTAAGGTTTATTTAATATATAAGACACAAGAGTGTATGTCTGTATGTATTGGTGATTAGGCACAAGTGTATATCATTATGTATGAATGTAATATTGTGTGTGTGTTAACTCACTCAGTACGGCCAGTCCTCTCTTCTCCTCTACACAGACCCCTCGGATGTCCAGTGGGTGTCTCAATGACCCAACCTTTAGCTTCTGTCGTCAGAATTGTGGTATTCTTTGTCAACATTCACCTCTTCAGTATAACAGCCTTCCGCTTGCAATATTTTGATGGTGGTAATTGGGGTGAAACGCTGTTAACGTCGTCTCTTTCGCCGTTCGTATGGAGAGAGTTAAGGTTTATATAATATATAAGACACAAGAGTGTATGTCTGTATGTATGTCTGTATGTATTGGTGATTAGGCACAAGTGTATATCATTATGTATGAATGTAATATTGTGTGTGTGTTAAGGTTTATATAATATATAAGACACAAGAGTGTATGTCTGTATGTATGTCTGTATGTATTGGTGATTAGGCACAAGTGTATATCATTATGTATGAATGTAATATTGTGTGTGCGTTAAGGTTTATATAATATATAAGACACAAGAGTGTATGTCTGTATGTATGTCTGTATGTATTGGTGATTAGGCACAAGTATATATCATATGTATGAATGTAATATCGTGTGTGTGTTAAGGTTTATATAATATATAAGACACAAGAGTGTATGTCTGTATGTATTGGTGATTTGGCAAAAGTATATATCATATGTATGAATGTAATATCGTGTGTGTGTGTGTGTGTTGATATGTTTGCAGCTGTGTGAGGACCTGTTCCACAGGATACAGGCCAAGAAGAGCGATGACATGCAGTTCTCCGTGGAGGTGAGTGCTGGAAGGTTTTGAAGTAATATAGTGCCGTGCTGTGCTGTGCTGTGCTGTGCTGTGCTGTGTGTGTATGTGTGTGTGTGTGAGTGTGTGTGTGTGTGTGTTGTTTTTTTCTAGTGTTCTCTGACAGACATGTTATTATTTAAAACACTTTGAGAGGTTTGAAAGCACTTTTTAAAAAATGTACTGCTATCATTGTGTTATGTTGTGCTGTGTTATGCTGTATTGTGTGTGTGTGTGTGTGTGTGTGTATTTGTTTTTGCCCCAGTGTTCTCGGACAGATATGTTATAAATCAAAATGCTTTCAGAGGTTTGAAAGCACTATATAAATGTACTGCTATCATTCTTATCATCATTGTACTGTATTGTATTGTATTGTATTGTATTGTATTGTATTTTTCATTATCTACAGCAGATTTCTGTGTGTGAAATCCAGGGTTGCTGTTCTTGGACAGGGTGTGTCCCCAAAGTGTACCCCCCCCAACCCCCCAAAAACCCACCCACCCCCACACCACTCCGCACCCTCTTTTAATTTTTTTCATTATTTTTTCTATCTGTCTGCAAGTGTATAAGTTTCTCTATCAGAGTGGACTTTCTAACAGAATTTTTGCCATCATCAGTACAAACAAAAACAGTCTCAAAGTCTATGGCCTTTCATGCCTTATTCTCATGGTGACCTCAGTTTCGATACCTCTCCACTTCTGTGCTTGGGGTGAGTCCTGTCAGTGTCTTCAGTTTTGGCAGATTCATGGGGGGCTGTTGTTTAAGGGACGTGGTGGTGGTCTCCACTCTGGGAGAGACGCTCACTCAGTCTGGCTCCGCGACTAAGCCATTATTGTCGTTAGTAGGGGGCTTAGTAGGTGGTGTCCTAAGTACGCTAAATCAGAGCAGGCACCACTGAACACCACCAAAGTGACTCAGCAGCAGTGCAGGGTCTCCTCTGGTGTGTGGCCTCCTGGCGACCTAACATCGATGGTTCCCTGCGGACTGCTGATGTTCGAACTGTGACGGATGAACCCGGGTGTGGGGTGTGGGGGAATATAAATGAGCGGTGTGGGAGTAATGCCACTGAAATGATGGGGCAACAAAAAAAAAAAAAAAAAAAGAAAGGAAAAAAAATTTTTTGCCAGGGACAAAACCCGCTGTTGCCATGCGTCCTTTTCCCATTTGCTAAATGCATGCTGTATGTGGGGCCTCTCATTTATCGTTTCATCTGAAAGACTAGCACGCAGACCACCGCTCAGTGTGTAGTGGAGAGGGGGAGGAGCAAAAGTCCTGATGCGTATTTGGGACTTGAACCCACGGACACTGGCTTCCTCGTCAGAAACATTACCACTGGGCCATCGCTCCCCATTTGTCACCATTGGTGATGATGTGGATACTTATATATTGTATTTGTATTTCTCTGTTTTTGTCACAACAGATTCCTCTGTGTGAAATTCGGGCTGCTCTCCCTAGGGAGAGCGCGTCGCTACGCTACAGCGCCACCCATTTTTTTTGTATTTTTTCCTGCGTGCAGTTTTATTTGTTTTTCCTATCGAAGTGGATTTTTCTACACAGTTTTGCCAGGATCAACCCTTTTGTTGCCGTGGGTTCTTTTACATGCACTAAGTGCATGCTGCACACGGGACCTCGGTTTATCGTCTCATCCGAATGACTAGCGGCCAGACCACCACTCAAGGTCTAGTGGAGGGGGAGAAAATATCGGCGGCTGAGCCGTGATTCGAACCGGCGCGCTCAGATTCTCTCGCTTCCTAGGCGGACACGGTTACCTCTAGGCCATCACTCCACATCACTCTGACCCATCCTCGGTCACAGGCCAGGCTCTAAGCGCTTTACAAATGTGGAGTCATTTGCACAGCAGGTTGCCTACCTGGGTAGAGCCAACTGACAGCAGCCACTGGGCGCTCATCATTCGTTTCCTGTGTCATTCAATCTGGTTTCAGTCACACACACACACACACACACACACACACACACACACACACACATGGAACAGGTTATGTTCATGACCGTTTTGTTTTACCCTGCCATGTAGGCAGCCATACTCTGTTTCCTGTTCACCCGCAAAAGTGCATAAAAGCGGACATTTGAATGCAAGCTCATTTACATGTGTGTGTGTACCTTGTATGTGTGTGTGCGTACATATCATTTGAATACAAACTCACGTACACATGTGAGTTTATTTGTCTGTCTGTGTATACATCTCATCTAAATACAAACCCATTTACATGTGTGTGTGTGTGTGTGTGTGTGTGTTGTCTGTATGTGCATATCATTTGAATACAAATTCATTTACACATGTGAGTTTATGTCTGTGTACGCATCTCATTTGAATAGAAACTCATTTACATGAGGATGGACAAGTGAAAGTTCTTTCTTTTTTTCTTTTTTTTGTTGTTGTTGTACATGTTGGTATGAAAGTGTGGTAATATTTTTCTTCCTCTCAAGGGAGGTCAGCATGGGAGGGTCTTTTGTTGTTGGGCAAACAGCAAAGTGAGAGCTGTATTATCAGTGGTTTCTCCAGTCAATGGGAAACCATTTACAGCTTAGTCTTTTTGTGAAGGACTATGACTCTCAGACTAGGAGGCAAAATTGCACTGGCTCTTAGTGCTGCAGCCTTGTGGGCTAGTTGGCCTTTGGGAACCATCCCAACGCCGACTGTCCTAAAACCCTCTTGGCCGAGAGAGTGGGGATGTAACTTGGGCAAGACACTCTCCACTATAATCAAATTCTAGCCCAAATAGTCAGAACAGCAGTTGCCTCCTCTGCTGTTCTGATGGTCGTAGTCGGACATGACTGACTATCATATATATATATATATATATATATATATATATATATATATATATATATATATATATATATATATTCTCCTCTTGTGTATGTTTTGGTGTTCCTGTCCATATTCTTCTCTCTCTTCAGCTCTCTCGGATGATAATGGCATAGGATTTGGTTCTTTACTGTAGGTAGTAGTGATAATTTTGAAACACCTTTTTTTTTATAGCCCCCAAAGCTGCTGCAGTAAGTGAAATTAAAAAAAAAAAAAAAGAAGCTTATTTTTAGAATTAACCACACGCACAGATACACAGACACACTTACACACACACACACACACACACGCACACACACACTTCCCTGCCTACCATCCTCCACCTCCACACAGACACTTCCGGAAAAAAAAAAAAAAAATTAAATAACTGTTACCATCCACAACGAACCCACACACTTCGATTCAAAACACTTCACTCTAAAACTTTCTTTCTACCCCTAAGCATGATCGCCCACAAGGGAACAGTTTAAAAGGCAGCCTTGCACAATCCCAAACAGAAAAATAAAATAAAATCAGGGGTAGGAAGATAGTGAAGTGGGATTTCTGATAGATCCATATATTGATTCCTTCTCTCCGGCTGCTGCCTTGTGGTAGACAGTTGGAGTGTGGAGCCATCATCATAGGAGTGGCAGGCGAAGGGGGGGGGGGTGGTGGGGTGGGGAGGGAGGAAGAGAGAGAGGGAGGGAGAGGAAGAGAGGGAGGGTGGAAGAGAGGGAGGGACGGAGAGGAAGGGATGGAGGGATGAAGAGAGGGAGTGAGGGAGAGGAAGGGATGAAGAGGGGGAGGGAGAGGAAGAGAGGGAGGGTGGAAGAGAGAGAGGGGGGTAGGGAGAGGAAGAGAGAGAGAGGTTGGGAGAGAGAGGGAGGGAGAGGAAAAGAGGGAGGGTGGAAGAGAGAGAGAGACGGAGGGAGAGGAAGAGAGGGAGGGTGGAAGAGAGAGAGAGGGTGGAAGAGAAGGAGGGACGGAGAGGAAGAGAGGGATTGAGAGGAAGAGAGGGAGGGAGAGGAAGAGAGGGAGGGATGAAGAAAGAGAGGGAGGGAGGAAGAGAGAGAGGGTGGGAGAGGAAGAGAGGGAGGGTGGAAGAGAGAGAGAGAGATGGAAGGTGGAAGAGAGAGAGAGGGAGGGAGGAAGAGAGGGAGGGAGGGAGAGGAAGAGATGGAGGGAGGGAGAGGAAAGGGAGGGAGGGAGAGGAAGAGAGAGATGGAAGGTGGAAGAGAGAGGGAGGGAGGAAGAGAGGGAGGGAGGAAGGGAGGGAGGGAGGAAGAAAGAGAGGGAGGAAGAGAGAGAGGGAGGAAGGGAGAGGAAGAGAGGGAGGGAGGATGAGAGGGAGGGAGGAAGAGAGAGAGACGGGGAGGGAGGGAGAGGAAGAGAGGGAGGGTGGAAGAGAGAGAGAGAGGAAGGGAGAGGAAGAGAAGGAGGGAGGATGAGAAGGAGAGAAAGAGAGAGAGATAGGGTGGAAGAGAGAGAGGGGGAGGGAGAGGAAGAGAGGGAGGGTGGAAGAGTGAGAGAGAGGAAGGGAGAGGAAGAGAAGGAGGGAGGATGAGAGGGAGAGGAAGAGAGAGAGGGAGGGAGGGAGGAAGAGTGAGAGGGAGGGAGAGGAAGAGAGAGAGGGTGGAAGAGAGAGAGAGAGGAAGGGTGGAGGAGAGAGAGAGGGAGGGAGGAAGAGATGGAGGAGGGGAGAGGAAGATAGGGAGGGAGGAAGAGAGAGAGTGAGAGGGAGGGACGGAGGGAGAGGAACAGACAAACAGGCACCCAAATAGCAGAGACAGACCAGGACATGAATAAAGTTCAAGCGCTAAGCCACATGATATTGATTGGTAAAACGTGCACCAGTATCTTCAAAAAAAAAAACCCAAAACAAAACAAACCATAACTGCCCCCCCCCACCACCCACCCACCCATAAAAAAAAGAGCAAAAAACGACAATAACAACAAAAGCAAAAACACCATCTGGCATTTTTTTTTATGTGAACAAAACACACAGAAACGTTTTCAGTGTATTGAATGAAGAGTTGGAACCGAGGGATGAGAAAAGATGTACCAGTGAGGAACTCCTGATCAGGTCATGAACAACGACACCAAGTGCATATTATAAAGTCGAAGAGCAGTTATATGATGTAACAAGCAACCAGACACACATCCACACAAGCAGGCACAGAGAAAAAAAACAAACAAAAACAAAAAACAAAACAAACCAGAAGGGTGAGTGGGAG
>NC_134903.1:18428784-18453784 GCF_041734735.1 Babylonia areolata
GGGGGAGACAGTGGGGGGAGGTGGAGAGAGACCAAGGGAGGAGAGAGAGGGAGTGAGGAGAGAGAGGAAGAGAGAGGGAGGGAGGAGAGAGAGATTGGACTTGATGCTCAGAGCAAAGGGGCGTGGGGGATGGGGGTGGGGGTAAAACTGTTTACTGGTAAGAAAAGAGAGAGAGGTGAGTGGGCAGGCCAAAGTTACCTTCTCTGTCTCCTTACCTATATCTGTCTCTGTCTCTCTGTCTTGTCTTTATGTATGTATGTATGCATGATATTAAACTGTTACATATATTTAACTCAACACTCTGCTACATGAGTTACTTGGAGATCTAGTCTGTGTGTTTGTGTGGGTGTGTGTACACTCTGTTATGAAACATGATAAACTATAATATCTTTTTATGTGTGCATACATGTATAAACACAGTCTTTGATGAAATATGTGCACTACATAAATAAAATTCCTACTCTGTGTGTGTGTGTATCTGTGTATGTGTGTGTGTGTGTGTGTGTGTCTTTGTGTGTGAATGTGAGTCTGTGTGTGTGTGTGTGTGTCTGTCTATGCCTGTGTATATCAATATATACAAGGATACACTGTGAAGAAACATGCCGCATTCACATTGCCCCACGACAGGTGAGCTACATGGAGATCTACTGCGAGCGGGTTCGAGACCTGCTGAACCCCAGCAACAAGAACAGCCTGCGTGTGAGGGAGCACCCTCTGCTGGGGCCCTACGTGGAGGACCTGTCCAAGCTGGCCGTGCAGTCCTTCTCTGACATCAATAATCTCATCGATGAGGGCAACAAGGCCAGGTGATTTGGGGGGCCGTTATGTTTCCGTTTTATCATGGGTGAAAAAGTTGTTGATGACACCAGGGAAAGTTTGATTTAAAAATTTTTTTTTTTAACTTGTTTGTTTGTTTGTTTGTTTGTATTTCTTTTTATCACAACAGATTTCTCTGTGTGAAATTCGGGCTGCTCTCCCCAGGGAGAGCGCGTCGCTATACTACAGCACCACCCTTTTTTTTTTTTTTCCGCATGCAGTTGTATTTGTTTTCCATTTCGAAGTGGATTTTTCTACAGAATTTTGCCAGGAACAACCCTTTTGTTGCCGTGGGTTCTTTTACGTGCGCTAAGTGCATACTGCACACAGGACCTCGGTTTATCGTCTCATCCGAATGACTAGCGTCCAGACCACGACTCAAGGTTTAGTGGAGGAGGAGAAAATATCGGCGGCTGAGCCGTGATTCGAACCAGCATGCTCAGATTCTCTCGCTTCCTAGGCGGATGCGTTACCTCTAGGCCATCACTCCACATGTTTTTATTCAGTTCAAAAGTACAAAGCAGTAAGTAGTCACGTATATGTAAGGGTGTAAGTGCATAAATGCATGGAGAGGAAACAATTCTTTGGAGCATTTCTTATACGAGTGGGACTCAATTACACTGCGATAGGTTGAGACATATAGACCAGTTGCATCACACAATTTAGGTTGAAAGTTTTGATAGATCTGTACTATTATTGTGAAACGGTGAAATGCCAATTGATGTGGCAGTACTTAACATAAAATTGCTCTTTGTTTCTAAGCATACACGACTTTTGAATGACAAATATTTGCTTTTGATGGTAAGCAAAAACATGATTTGGATTGTTGTGTATATCAGTGAAGGGCTGTCACCTCATTGAGGTAAGACAGAGCTTACAGGTCAGGATGTCAGTGGAGGGCTGTCACCTCACTGAGGTAAGACAGAGCTTACAGGTCTGGATGTCAGTGAAGGGCTGTCACCTCACTGAGGTAAGACAGAGCTTACAGGTCTGGATGTCAGTGGAGGGCTGTCACCTCACTGAGGTAAGACAGAGCTTACAGGTCTGGATGTCAGTGAAGGGCTGTCACCTCACTGAGGTAAGACAGAGCTTACAGGTCTGGATGTCAGTGGAGGGCTGTCACCTCACTGAGGTAAGACAGAGCTTACAGGTCTGGATGTCAGTGGAGGGCTGTCACCTCACTGAGGTAAGACAGAGCTTACAGGTCTGGATGTCAGTGGAGGGCTGTCACCTCACTGAGGTAAGACAGAGCTTACGGGTCAGGATGTCAGTGAAGGGCTGTCACCTCACTGAAGTAAGACAGAGCTTACAGGTCAGGATGTCAGTGCAGGGCTGTCACCTCACTGAGGGAAGAACTTACAGGTCAGGATGTCAGTGAAGGGCTGTCACCTCACTGAGGGAAGAACTTACAGGTCAGGATGTCCGTCACAATTCCATACTTGACTTCTTCACTCTTGGTGGTGCATTACTTTTGACTTCAAATCAGTTACACCACTTTTAACTCACTCAGTACGGCCAGTCCTCTCTTCTCCTCTACACAGACCCCTCGGATGTCCAGTGGGTGTCTGAATGACCCAAGCTTTAGCTTCCGTCATCAGAATTGTGGTATTCTTTGTCAACATTGACCTCTTCAGTATAAGAGCCTTCCGCTTGCAATATTTTGATGATGGTAATTGGGCTGAAATGCTGTTAACGTCGTCTCTTTCACCGTTCGTATGGAGAGAGTTAAGGTTCATGGCTCACAGATCTCATTTCATCAAGGTACAGCAGTTTCAAAATCCCTCTCAGCACAGCCAGAATTGCAGTCTGCATAGCCCTCCCTGCACTGGAAGTTTTAGCAGTCATTTGTAGATGGTTTAATAACTAAAAGAATGACAGTTAACATTTATCATTCACAAATCCTGCCTGACCTGTCAGTGCTTACAGTGATAATTCTAAAATGTCATTGTCTGGATCGAAAGACTGTATACATCTCAGAGCACTCTCTTTAGCATTTATAGAGTATTGAAACATAATTATCTATAATCATGAACAAAACTTGCAAAGAAAAAAAAAGCTTAAATTGCAACTGAAATGTAAGTAAACCCTAAAATTTGTCAAGAGAAATCTCGCTTCCACACTCAGTTTGGAAGTCATAAAGCAGTTTGATGAATCAGAATTGAGTGCTCAGACATAGGACTGAATGATTTAAGGGACTAAGGTGGGGTTTTTTTTGTTTTGTTTTTTTCTCCGGTGTTCAGAACGGTGGCGGCCACGAACATGAACGAGACCAGCAGTCGTTCTCATGCCGTCTTCACCATCATCTTCACCCAGAAAAAGTACGACCTGGAGACAAAGATGGTGGGCGAAAAGGTCAGTGTTGGTTTCTTCTGTTTGTTGTTTTGGTCTGTTTTGAGATGTTTGAGTTTCTGAGCAAATTGTGTATATAATTATATGAATGATGATTTGTTAGTATAAGGGTGTAACCTTGTTCTTTTTGTCAGTAACATCTTTTCACTTTGATGTTAGATGACGACGGGTGCAATAGCCGAGTGGTTAAAGCGTTGGACTGTCAATCTGAGAATCACGGTGACGGCGCCTGGTGGGTAAAGGGTGGAGATTTTTCCGATCTCCCAGGTCAACATATGTGCAGACCTGCTAGTGCCTGAACCCCCTTCGTGTGTATATGCAAGCAGAAGATCAAATACGCACGTTAAAGATCCTGTAATCCATGTCAGCGTTCGGTGGGTTATGGAAACAAGAACATACCCAGCATGCACACCCCCGAAAACGGAGTATGGCTGCCTACATGGCGGGGTAAAAACGGTCATACACGTTAGAGCCCACTCATGTGCATACGAGTGAACGTGGGAGTTGCAGCCCACGAACGCAGAAGAAGAAAAAGAAGATGTTAGACGAGAAGAGGAGCAGTAGTGGAGAGGGAAAAGAGTTGGGGTTTTTTTTTTGTTAGTTTTTGAATAAGGTTTGATTTGGTAGGCTGTTGTGTGTGTGGGTGGGTGGGTGGGGAGGGTGGGGGGTTGTTTGTTTGTGTGTGCGCACACATTTGTGTGTGTGTGTAGTTAGTAGTAGTAGTCTTCAGTTTAACTCACTCAGTACGGCCAGTCCTCTCTTCTCCTCTACACAGACCCCTCGGATGTCCAGTGGGTGTCTGAATGACCCAACCTTTAGCTTCCGTCGTAAGAATTGTGGTATTCTTTGTCAACATTCACCTCTTCAGTATAAGAGCCTTCCTCTTGCAATATTTTGATGATGGTAATTGGGGTGAAACGCTGTTAACGTAGTCTCTTTCGCCGTTCGTATGGAGAGAGTTAATGTCTTCCACTTTAAGTGATATTAGACGAAGAAAAAAAAAAGGGGCGGGGGGGGGGGGGGGGTGTGTGGGGGGGGGGGGGGCGGGGGGGCAGAGCGTGGTGGTGGGAACACAATTGGGCAGAGGGTGAAGAATGGTGTGTATGTGTGTGTGTGTGTGTGTGGTGGGGAAAGATACAGAGCATTGGAAAAAATAAAACATTAAAAGGGGGAGACATAGGCACAATAAAGAAGGAAACACTAACATCAAACAACTGTAACAACTATAACAAATGTCCTATTGGACTATGCAGCAAGCCTTCTGCAATAGCAGATAACATCTTGAATAAAGTTTGATAAAAACGATTTAAGACTCTGACATCCAAAGAGTATGTGTTTGCTAGAATTAGATTCTTCACATATGCGTTTAACATCTTTGCTGAACTTTGTTATAAAAGCGTTTAGCTTTATCCTGTTAGATAATGCCTGACTTTGCCTTAATCTGATTAAATTACTGAATGTATTTGTGTGAGTGTGTATGTGTGCGTGCGTGTCTGCTGTAGGAATGTCTTTTCTATGAAACACATGATAACTGCTCTGTGTATGTGTGTCCATGTGTGTGTGTGTGTGTGTTTATTTATGTGTGTGTATGTATGCATGCCTTTGTGCGTGCATGCATGCGTGTGCCTGTGTTTCCGTGCATGCTTGTGTGTGGGTGTTTGTGCCTGTGTGTATGTGTGTGCGTGCGTGTATGTGTGGGTATGCGTGCGTGCGTGTGTGTGTGTGTGTGTGTGTGTGTGTGTGTGCATGTGTGTGTGCGTGTGTGCGTGTGTGTGTGTGTGTGTCTGTGTCTGTGTGTGTGTGTGTGTGCGTGCATGCGTGTGTGTGTGTCTGTGTGTGTGTGTGTGTGTGTGCGCGCACATGTATATGTGTGCGTGCGTGTGTGTGTGTGTGTATGTGTGCATGTGTGTGTGTGTGTGTGCAGGTGAGCAAGATCAGCCTGGTGGACCTGGCGGGCAGTGAGAGAGCGGACTCCACAGGGGCCAAGGGCACTCGTCTGAAGGAGGGGGCCAACATCAACAAGTCCCTCACCACCCTGGGCAAAGTCATCTCCGCCCTCGCTGAGATGGTCAGTGTGTGTGTGTGTGGGGGTGGGAGGGGGGGGACTGGGAGAGATGGAGGGCGGGAGGGGGGAGGGTGCATGTGTGTGTGTGAAGGTGTGAGAGGGAGGGTGTGTGTGTGAGGGTGCGGGAGGGAGTGTGTGTGTGGGGGGGTCGGGGGGGGAGGGAGGGTGCATGTGTGTGTGTGAAGGTGTGGGAGTGAGGGTGTGTGTGTGAGGGTAGGGGAAGGAGGGTGTGTGTGTGTGGGAGGGTGGGGGAGAAGGGTGGGTGGGGGAGGAGGGTGTGTGTGTGTAGGAGGGTGGAGAGGGAGGGTGTGTGTGGGGGGGGGGAGGGAGGGTGCATGTGTGTGTGTGAAGGTGTGGGAGTAAGGGTGTGTGTGTGAGGGTAGGGGAAGGAGGGTGTGTGTGTGTGGGAGGGTGGGGGAGAAGGGTGGGTGGGGGAGGAGGGTGTGTGTGTGTAGGAGGGTGGGGAGGGAGGGTGTGTGTTGGGGGTGGGTGGGGGAAGAGGGGGGGGGGTGTGGGAGGGGGGGAAGGGGATGAGAGTGGGGGAGGAGGGTGGGGGAGGAGGGTGTGTGGGATGAGGTGGGGGAGGAGGGTGTGTGTGTGGGGTGGGTGGGGGAGGAGAGAGTGTGTGGGAGGGTGGGGAAGGGGGTGAGGGTGGGGGAGGAGGGTGTGTGTGGGGGGTGGGTGGGGGAGGAGAGAGAGTGTGTGGGGAGGTGGGGGAGGAGGGTGTGTGTGGGGGGTTGGTGGGGGAGGAGGGGTGTGGAAGGGGGAGGAGGGTGTGGGGTGGGTGGGGGAGGAGAGAGTGTCTGGGGAGGTTGGGGAGGAGGGTGTGTGTGGGGGGGGTATGGAAGGGGTAGGAGGGTGTGTGTGTGTGTAGGAGGGTGGGGGAGGAGGGTGTGTTTGGGGGGAGAAGGGGGAGGAGGGTGTGTGTGTGTGTAGGAGGGTGGGGGAGGAGGGTGTGGGGTGGGTGGGGGAGGGAGGGGGAGGAGGAGGGTGTGAGAGTTGGGGAGAGTGTTGGGGTGGTGGTGCATGGGTGGGCATGGGTTGTAAGTGCGTGAAGACGTGTGAGTGTTGGGTAGGCGGAGGGTAATGGGGCTGGTGTTTGTTATTTGCGGAGATGCCAACTGTTAGGACTTTGCCATAGTTTGTTACGCTCGTTCACAGTTTGTGTTCCGATGGTATGCAAATGTCAAAAATTGTTCCGGACAAGTTCATTTCCAACAACATAGCATGGTCACACGCTTTCCTGTCGTAACATTACCCAGACGCTATCTAGACCTATGGATCACGAGGCCAGGGCAAGTCACTACTAACCTTGGGTCTCAAGTGATTTTGCTCGTGTGCGTGTTAACATTGAAACAGCATTGAGTGGACCAGTCAGCTAGCTGAATCGTTTACCCGGACAAGAGAGACCATTGCTGAATCAAAGTTTTGTCTCAGGGAAACAGCGTCTGTGCCTGGTGGATTAAGTTGAAATGTACGTTTTGCTGATGGGGCTCAGAGTCCCCAAGTGTTCCTTCCAAATACCAAAATGTTCCTACCAAATTTCCTGACAGGGGGTTGGCATCTCTGTATTTGTTGATTAAGTATATTTCTTCCTGTTCTTATTCATTGCTATTATTTTATATATTTATTTATTTTTCTCTTTTGCTATTATTTTATGTGTTTATTTATTTTTCTTTTTTTCCTTTTATTGGAGGGTTGGGTGGGTTTTTTTGTTGTTGTTTTTTTGTCAGGATCGACCCCTAAATGATAATATGTATAATATACTTTTATATATATGATGTTTTTGGTCAACTATGATTTTTATTTATAACAAACGCTATCTCTTGTCATGAAACTTTCTTCAGCTGTGGTGATATATCAGAGTTTTTTAAAAACTATTTATGTTTTTATTAATCATAAATGCTATCTCTTGTCGTGAAACTTGTCTTCAGCTGTGTTGATATATCTGAATTTTTTTTTTTTAAACTGTTATTTTTTTATCTATTGCAAACGCTCTCTTGTAGTGAAATTTTCTTTAGCTTTGTTGCCATTCGTGGTAGCATGTTTGAGCTTGACTCTAAAGCAGCGCGGTGTTCGATTCCATTGCAGAGCGCAGAGACGAAAGTAAGCTGATTGGGTGGTTTGATCGATGTTGTCATGATGCATGCCGTGTGTGTTGTGAGATGGTTTGCGTTTTCTGTCTCGCTCAAGGACCAGCCTTCTCTCTGTCAGAGACTGTCCCTGTCAGTCATGATCTTTCCGTCTCCCTGTCTGTCAGATTATTACCCATCACTTTGTTGAAGGCGGGCGACGGGCGCAATAGCCGAGTGGTTAAAGCGTTGGACTGTCAATCTGAGGGTCCCGGTTTCGAATCACGGTGACGGCGCCTGGTGGGTAAAGGGTGGAGATTTTTCCGATCTCCCAGGTCAACATATGTGCAGACCTGCTAGTGCCTGAACCCCCTTCATGTGTATATGCAAGCAGAAGATCAAATACGCACGTTAAAGATCCTGTAATCCATGTCAGCGTTCGGTGGGTTATGGAAACAAGAACATACCCAGCATGCACACCCCCAAAAACAGAGTATGGCTGCCTACATGGCGGGGTAAAAACGGTCATACACGTAAAAGCCCACTCGTGTGCATACGAGTGAACACAGAAGAAGAAGAAGAAGGCGGATGAGGATAGACCTGTGTTAACAGCCTTTGGCGTAGGCTGGTCCTGAGACAGTATTAGTCTGTGACCTAGCTTTGGTCTTCTCTGTTATTGTTCTTGACTAATCTTCAGTCTTCTCTGTGTGTGTGTATGTGTGTGTGTGTGTGGGAGGGCGGGGGGTGGGCGGAGAGGGGGGTATTTTTTTTTTTGTTTTTTGATGTGTTGTTGTTGTTTTGTTTTGTACCTCAGTGGGTTGGCATGAGAAGATTTGACTTTAGACTCAGCTTTAGTTTCCTTTGCTACGGACCAGTTGTAAGCCCTCTTTGTTTCTTGACTTGTCTGTGGTAATTTTAATTGTACAGTTGTTTTTTTTTCCCCCTACATCCTAGCCTGCACTTTTCCTCTTTGCTACCAAGGGGAATAAAGTTTTTGTTATTCAAGAGCCTCCAGTCTTCTTTGGTATTTGTATTTATTTGTATTTGTATTTCATCATAACAGATTTCTCTCTGTGTGAAATTCGGGCTGCTCTCCACAGGGAGGGTGTGTCGCTACACTACAGTGCCAGACTTTTTTTTGTTGTATTTTTTCCTGCCTGCAGTTTTATTTGTTTTTCCTATCAAAGTGGATTTTTCTACAGAATTTTGCCAGGAGCAAGCCAAGGAAGCGAGAGAATCTGAGCGCGCTGGTTCGAATCATGGCTCAGCCGCCGATATTTTCTCCCCCTCCACTAGACCTTGAGTGGTGGTCTGAACGCTAGTCATTCGGATGAGACGATAAACTGAAGTCCCATGTGCTCTTAGCGCACGTAAAAGAACCCACAGCAACAAAAGGGTTGTTCCTGGCAAAATTCTATAGAAAAAATCCACTTTGATAGGAAAAACAAATAAAACTGCACGCAGTAAAAAAAATTAAAAAGGGTGGCGCTGTAGTATAGCAACGCGCTCTCCCTGGGGGAGAGCAGCCCGAATTTCACACAGAGGAATCTGTTGTGATAAAAAGAACTACAAATACAAATGCACACATTTCACTGAATGTTGCATGTTGAGATGTGATTGTCCGCCCCGTCCCGTCGCCCACTGGGAGACTTGTCTGAAAGTTCTTCCGTGTCGGAGTGAAGGTTTTGGATATTGTGCCGTGTCTGATTTTTTTGAGGTGATAATGATTTTGATAACACCATTCACGGGCAGTTGGACTTAACCAGTCTGCGGAAGCAGAAGAAGAAAAAGAAAGATTTGTTCTGTGTGTGTTTTCTTTTCTTCTTTTTTTTTTTTTTTATAATATATTTATTTTGCTTATGTAGACTGGAGATATGGGACTTGCTGTGGTTGTTTGAAAATGTTAGTGTCATAGTGAACTGTCTGTTTCTGTAAGATTGATGTTAACAGTAGTGTGAGAGTTGTAGCATGGTAGTAATGTGCTGGGTTTTTTTTCTTTGTGTTTGGTGTTTGGTAGTTTGAAGGTTTTTGTGTCAGCATGGTTTGGAGTAATAGTAGTAGTAGCACTAGTAGTAGGCCTCCTTCGGTCATGGCTGACCATGGATAGAGTATATCCGACCTAATATGGATGGATATAAGCCTGGGCAATGTAATACAAAAGACAGGCTGTTGCCCATGCAGCCTGTCCCCCCTCTCCACCTCGCTGACAGATCCAAAGGAACAGCAAGGCTGTTACGTTTTGTTGCCAACGCGCCCGCAGGAGCTGCCGGAAAGTGACAAAAGTTTGCCACCCAACCGCCTTAGGGGCCCCGCACCGGATTTACTGTCAGGGTTTACACCCTTAGCTAGGTGGCCGCAGGTAGCTCTCCAGAGCTGGCGCCCTTTGATGGGTCATTTATTTCCACCAGGGTGTCTGGCCACCGTCCTCACCATCCTCCTGAGAGGACTGGTGGGGGTGCTGGTTTAGTCGCCAGCAATTCGACCCTGTGACAGGCAGTACTGGGATCCAGGTTACCAGTAGCAGATATATCTATCTGACCTGACAGACTGGCTTGGAGTAGTTCCATATTATATGGATAATTGTTTTTTCAATTGTCTATTTTTCTTTCTTTTTTTTTTCTTTTTTTTTTTTCTTTTTTTTTTTTTTTTTTTGTAGTAGTGCTTTTTGACTCACTTGTGTAAACAAAGTGAGTCTATGTTTTAACCCGGTGTTCGGTTGTCTGTGTGTGTGTGTGTCCATGTGTCTGTGTGTCCGTGGTAAACTTTAACATTGACATTTTCTCTGCAAATACTTTGTCAGTTGACACCAAATTTGGCATAAAAATAGGAAAAATTCAGTTCTTTCCAGTCATCTTGTTTAAAACAGTATTGCACCTCTGGGATGGGCACAAAAAAATTAAAAAAAGAAGCCTAATTATATGCAAACTGCTTTTACTGTTATATTTATATTTTTTGTATTCTCTAAACTTGGCACTTTGACCTCTTATTCTGACACAACAACAAGAGGAGTCATTATTATCATTTTTTGTTCAAACAGGAACTTCTTTTGCTAAGCATGGAATTTTTATTTATTTTGCAAACGTTTTGGTGCAGATAGTAAAAAAGGGAAATTACTCTGTAATTAATGCTAGGGGACTTAATTTGTCACAAGTGAGTCTTGAAGGCCTTGTTTTCTATTCTTTTATTTTGAAGAAACACATTCAGGTTAAGCGGCCCAGGTCCTTGTCCAAGAACTTTAAAGTATTTCAAAAATCAGTCACTCCCACCAATGTAAGAGGTTGCTGTGTTGGTTTGTGAGTTTGATATTGGTTGTGTTTTTGTGTATGTGCGGAGAGTGTGTGTGTGTGTGTGTGTGTGTGTGTGTGTGTGTGTGCATGTGCATGTTAGAGAGTGGGGGGGGGGAAATTTGCATGTGTGTGTATTCATTGTGTTTGGTTCTTATTTTGTTTGATTACTGATTGTGTGACATTATGTTGGATGTGTGTGTGTGTGTGTGTGTGTGTGTGTGTGTGTGCATGTGCATGTTAGAGTGGGAGGGAAAATTTGCATGTGTGTGTATTCATTGTGTGTTTTGTTCTTATTTTGTTTGATTACTGATTGTGTGACATTATGTTGGATAAATACTGCCATGTTTTTTTTTGTTCAGGAGGTTGGTTGGTTCTTGTATTGTGGGTTTGTCTTTACCTGGCAAACCCAGCGGCATCATGGCAATGAATGATTAATTTTTTTTAAAGTGTTGTGGGTGTGCACCTGGGTGAGAATTTTGCAGTTGTGTGAGTGCAGGTTGTGTGTGTATGTGTGTGTGTATGTGTGTGTGTGTGTGTTTGCATTTTGCATGTGTATGTAAATGAGTTGTGTTAGTGTGTGGGTTGATGTGCAAAGATTTTGCTTCTGTATGTAAAGGAGAGTGTGTGTGTGTGTGTGTGTGTGTGTGTGTGTTGGGTGATTTGCTCCTTTGTGTGAGTGAATATGTGGGTGTGTGTCTGCCTGCGTGATTAGGGATGGATTCAAGTGTTTGTTTATGCGCATGCTTTTTGTTTTGTTTCGAATATCATCTTCATAATGATATTTTGCTTTTTTTTTTTTTTTTTTTTTTCTTAGGTTGAATTTTGATTTTCTGTCTTTTTATGTTTTTTTTTTTTCTCACCTTCGTAGTCCAAACAGGAGCAGCTTCAGAGTGCAGTATGTTTTTATCTTTCCTCTCTCTCTCTCTGACTCTCTCTCTCTCTGGGAATGGTGAACAACACTCACACTGCCTTTGATGAAAGCAATACACTTTTTTTTTTTTTTTTTTTTTTTTTTTTTTTTCGCTTTGTGTGTGTGTGTGATCCTATGTATGTGAGACGATGTCAAAACCATGATTTTTTTTTTTTTTTTTTTCTGTAATAAGACTGTCATGTCTTTCTTTTTTTTTTGCACAACAGACAGACTTAATGGTTAAAGGGCCTGTAGCTATTTTACAGCCATAGTGGCAGTGAATTCATATCCACCGTGTGTAGAACTTGGCATGGGAAGGCAGTGAATTCATATCCACCGTGTGTAGAACTTGGCATGGGAAGGCAGTGAATTCATATCCACCATGTCTAGAACTTGGCATGGGAAGGCAGTGAATTCATATCCACCGTGTGTAAGAACTTGGCATAGGAAGGCAGTGAATTCATATCCACCGTGTGTAGAACTTGGCATGGGAAGGCAGTGAGTTCATATCCACCGTGTCTAGAACTTGGCATGGGAAGGCAGTGAGTTCATATCCACCGTGTCTAGAACTTGGCATGGGAAGGCAGTGAGTTCATATCCACCGTGTCTAGAACTTGGCATGGGAAGGCAGTGAGTTCATATCCACCGTGTCTAGAACTTGGCATGGGAAGGCAGTGAGTTCATATCCACCGTGTCTAGAACTTGGCATGGGAAGGCAGTGAGTTCATATCCACCGTGTCTAGAACTTGGCATGGGAAGGCAGCGAATTCATATCCACCGTGTGTAGAACTTGGCATGGGAAGGCAGTGAATTCATATCCACCGTGTGTAGAACTTGGCATGGGAAGGCAGTGAATTCATATCCACCGTGTGTAGAACTTGGCATGGGAAGGCAGTGAATTCATATCGACGGGCGCAATAGCCGAGTGGTTAAAGCGTTGGACTGTCAATCTGAGAGTCCCGGGTTCGAATCACGGTGACGGCGCCTGGTGGGTAAAGGTTGGAGATTTTTCCGATCTCCCAGGTCAACATATGTGCAGACCTGCTTGTGCCTGAACCCCCTTTCGTGTGTATATGCAAGCAGAAGATCAAATACGCACGTTAAAGATCCTGTAATCCATGTCAGCGTTCGGTGGGTTATGGAAACAAGAACATACCCAGCATGCACACCCCCGAAAACGGAGTATGGCTGCCTACATGGCGGGGTAAAAACGGTCATACACGTAAAAGCCCACTTGTGTCTATACGAGTGAACGCAGAAGAAGAAGAAGATATCCACCATGTCTAGAACTTGGCATGGGAAGGCAGTGCCCAGTCCTCTCATTCAGCTGTTTTAACTTTCCCCAACTGAAGTCGGGTACTCATTTCACATGAAGATGGAGTGAGTGAAATCATGGCAAAGCACCTATCCTATGGACACAAAACCATGCGGAAAATAGTGCCTTTGATATTGTTTGTACGTAGTGCCTTTGATATTGTTTGTACGTAGTGCCTTTGATATTGTTTGTACGTAGTGCCTTTGATATTGTTTGTACATTGTTTTTATATGAACTTTCAAGGCAAGTGATAAGAAACTCTCTAGCGAGAGCTGGACAGCACAAGGTCTTCAGAGAAGAATATGCAAGTTATGCGAAGCGGGACTTGAATGTCAGTTTATCGTTGTCATGTTTTTGACAACGTCTCACATTCACTGAGTGTTGCCTGTCTCCCTCTCTGTCACTCTCCTCTCCCTCTCACCTTGTACAAAGTTCTCTTCTGTTATGTTTTTCTTCTTTCTGTTTCTCTGCTTTTTGTGTGTAGATATCTGACCAGAGAATGGTCTGCAGCAGTGATACGTATCTTTCCCTATTCATACAAAACTAACCAACCAGCCTTTTTTTTTTTTTTTTTTTTTTTTTTTTTTCCAATTAACCAGACGTCTTGGAATTTGCACTTAACAAATCTTGGGGGGGGGGGGGGGGGGGGGGGGAGTTGTGAGTGTGGTCTGCCCCCTAGTTTATCTGTGCCATGTTCTGGAAAGTCTGGGGGGGGGGGGGGGGGGTTACTAATATTGTTTTGTTCAAAGTTTTTGTTTCTCTTACATTTACCCCAAAAGTGGAAGTTTCAACTCCTTTGTGACTGACCGGTTTCAGTTTCAGTTTCAGTTTCTCAAGGAGGCAAATCCATATGTGCTACACCACATTCTCCTTGGGAGATGCCTGGCAACAGTATAACACACACACACACACACACACACACACACACACACACACACACACTATGTCAACCCTCAGAGTCGATTTCTTTTACATAATTTTGCCAGAGGACAATTCTTTTGTTGCCATGGGTTCTTTTTCAGTGTGCCAAGTGCATGCTGCACACAGGACCTCGGTTTATGGTCTCGTCCAGATAACTAGACGCTCAGTTTGATTTTTGCAGTCGAAGTTTGTGGAGAAAAATGGAGAGTGGGGTTCGAATCCAGACCCTCATGGACAGTGTACAGGCATATAAGTGTTTTAACCATTCAACCCACTTTGCTCCTTTGAGACCACCAAAATATTAATGTTAGGTTGAAACTTTTGATTCTGAGGAAAGAAAACGATGCACTAGTTGAATGATCCAGAATCCGGGATTGTTGACCAATGAATATTTACGACTTGTATCATTAGGTCGTGAATTGGGGGTTGGCATTGTTCAGACATGGTGATAGTAAAGCGTTTATTATAACCCCTGATCGTGCAGTCTCTCAAATGCCTGCATGTTTTGTGAAACAGTTGTTTGATGTGACCTTGGTTGGGGGGGTTGTGGGGGGTGGGGGGGGGGGGAAACCTTCAAAAAGAGAGCGAGACGACTTTGCAAAGATTCGTCAGCGTTCGGCTTTGTATGATTTGAGCACCACTTACAGCAAACTGCGTGCATGGCGCTATTTACAGGTCAGAGTGACTCCGCAGAATAAGAGCAGGAAGACAGAGACGGTGAAGGTATCCTATCTTGCATGACTGTGTGTGGGTGTTTGTGTGTCTGTGTTTGTGTGTGTTGTGTCAGTTTGTGCGTGTGTTTGTCTCTGTATGTACATCTGTGTGTTGTGTCGGTTTGTGTGTGTGTGTGTGTGTGTGTGTGTCTGTTTTTATGTGTATGTAGTGTGTGTGTGTGTGTGTATGTCTGTGTGTATGTTGTCTGTGTGTGTTTGTGTGTCTGTGTGTCCAAGTCTGTGTGTGCATGCATGAATAGTGATTTATCACACAAACAGCAAGGACAGCAGTTTCAGTGTGCCATGGAGCAACGGGACACACATTTCGACCATCACTTGAAAATGACAACAGTTCATCAGTCAGTTCACTGCACAAAATGACAGCAGTTCATCAGTCAGTTCACTGCACAAAATGACAGAAGTTCATCAGTCAGTTCACTGCACAAAGTGACAACAGTTCATCAGTCAGTTCACTGCACAAAGTGACAACAGTTCATCAGTCAGTTCACTGCACAAAGTGACAACAGTTCATCAGTCAGTTCACTGCACAAAGTGACAACAGTTCATCAGTCAGTTCACTGCACAAAATGACAACAGTTCATCAGTCAGTTCACTGCACAAAATGACAACAGTTCATCAGTCAGTTCACTGCACAAAATGACAACAGTTCATCAGTTCACTGCACAAAATGACAACAGTTCATCAGTCAGTTCACTGCACAAAATGACAACAGTTCATCAGTCAGTTCACTGCACAAAATGACAACAGTTCATCAGTCAGTTCACAAAATGACAACAGTTCATCAGTTCACTGCACAAAATGACAACAGTTCATCAGTCAGTTCACAAAATGACAACAGTTAATCAGTTCACTGCACAAAATGACAACAGTTCATCGGTCAGTTCACAAAATGACAACAGTTAATCAGTTCACTGCACAAATTGACAACAGTTCATCAGTCAGTTCACTGCACAAATTGACAACAGTTCATCAGTCAGTTCACTGCACAAAATGCCCAGGAAAGAGTGCTGGGAAGAAAAGGGGCAGACTTTGAGAGTTGGGGGGTAAAAAAATAACATGTTAAACAGAAAGTTATAAAGAGAAAGCTTTAAAAGGTGTTGACATTTATTTATCTCTCTCTCCTCTCCCCCCCCTCACCCCCCCCCCCCCCCTCTCTCTCTCTATCTGCCTCTCTGTCACCCCCCCCCCCCCCCCCCCAAAAAAAAAAAAAAAAGTTTAAAAAAAGTTTTAATAGGTGTTGACATTCATTTCCTTCTATCTTTCTCTCTCTCTCCCTGTCTGCCTGTGTGTCTTGTTCAGCACAGTGATGCATTTGGGCCTGCCTGTTACGAAGAAACACTAACTGCTCATGTACATGTGAATCCTATTTCTTTCCCCACCATCACAACCTGTGCCCCCCTCCCTCCACCCCCCACTCCCTCTCCTTCTCACCTTTCTCCCTCCCTCCCTCCCCCCCCCCCCCCCCTACCCCACTGCACTGAGATCCTCATGTAGTCTTGTTCACTTTTCATTCGTATTCTCACTCTCAGTGTCAGAATGGACTGGAAAAGTGAATGAATTTTGAAAGGGAGTGAGGTTCGAATCACGGTGACGGCGCCTGGTGGGTAAAGGGTGGAGATTTTTTCCGATCTCCCAGGTCAACATATGTGCAGACCTGCCAGTGCCTGAACCCCCTTCGTGTGTATACGCAAGCATAAGATCAAATATGCACGTTAAAGATCCTGTAATCCATGTCAGCGTTTGGTGGGTTATGGAAACAGGAACATACCCAGCATGCACACCCCAGAAAGCGGAGTATGGCTGCCTGCATGGCGGGGTAAAAACGGTCATGCACGTAAAAAGCCCACTCGCATATACGAGTGAACGTGGGAGTTGAAGCCCACGAACGCAGAAGAAGAAGAAGAAGAAAGGGAATGAAATTCTGAAAAGACCTGTATAAACCCCAGAGGCCAAGCATCTCCCATGTCTGTATATATGTTTGTTCTTTGCACCTTTTGTTGTTTTTTTACCTGGCTCCAAATAATAATTCTACATTCACATCAGAGAGCTGAAGATTGCATTCAGTGTTGTTTGTCCGTTTGAACTCTTTTAACAATTTTGTATGTTGAAACTGGCAATTGTTCTAACCAGAGGCTTTTTATTATTATTATTATTATTATTGTAACGTTGTTATTATTGTTGTTATTCCATTCTTATATTTCTTTTCTGGTTGTTGATAAATGGTGGTAAAACGGTGAATTGTTTTCTGGTCATTTAAGAAACGGAAATAAAATTTATAAACCTGTTATTAATTTTACAGGGGGTATAACTTTCAGCTCCTGATTTTTTATTTCAGCCCATTGACTGTTCCTGTTTCAACTCTTCCCTTTCTCTATCTTAAAGATAATAATAATAATAATAACAAGAGAGGCAAGGCCTTCAAGACTCACTTGTGATATACTGAAGAAAAAAAATCCAAGCTTTTTATGTATTGTGTATAATTTCAAAATGTAATGTTTAAGATGAGAAAGATCAGTTTAAAGCGAATTAAGTCCCCTAGCATTAATTACAGAGTAATTTCCCTTTTTTACTATCTGCACCAAAACGTTTGCAAAATAAATAAAACTTCCATGCTTAGCAAAAGAAGTTCCTGTTTGAACAAAAAATGATAATAATGACTCCTCTTGTTGTGTCAGAATAAGAGGTCAACGTGCCAAGTTTAGAGAATACAAAAAATATAAATATAACAGTAAAAGCAGTTTGCATATAATTAGGCTTCTTTTTTTATTTTTTTGTGCCCATCCCAGAGGTTCAATATTGTTTTAAACAAGATGACTGGAAAGAACTGAATTTTTCCTATTTTTATGCCAAATTTGGTGTCAGCTGACAAAGTATTTGCAGAGAAAATGTCAGTGTTAAAGTTTACCACGGACACACAGACACACGGACACACACACACACACACACACAGACAACCGAACACCGGGTTAAAACATAGACTCACTTTGTTTACACAAGTGAGTCAATAAAATGTGTACACCAGGTACAGAGTCTGAAGATGTTCTTGGATTGAAGCGTTTTGTATAAGGATTCAGTTACCACCCAAGCCTTTTTTGACTCACTTGTGTAAACAAAGTGAGTCTTTGTTTTAACCCTGTGTTCGGTTGTCTGTGTGTGTGTGTCTGTGTGTCCGTGGTAAACTTTAACATTGACATTTTCTCTGCAACTACTTTGTCAGTTGACACCAAATTTGGCATAAAAATAGGAAAAATTCAGTTCTTTCCAGTCATTTTGTTTAAAACAATATTGCACCTCTGGGATGGGCACAAAAAAATCAAAAATGAAGCCTAATTATATGCAAACTGCATTTACTGTTATATTTATATTTTTTGTATTATCTAAACTTGGCACTTTGATCTGATATTCTGACCCAACAACAAGAGCAGTCATTATTATAATTTTTTGTTCAGACAGGAACTTCTTTTGCTAAGCATGGAAGTTTTATTTATTTTTGCAAACGTTTTGGTGCAGATAGTAAAAGAAAAAGGGGGGGAAATTACTCTGTAATTAATGCTAGGGGACTTCATTCGAATCTGGTTAGGACTTTTTTTTTTTTTTTTCTTTTTTAACGCGAAGCTTTATAATAACAAATACAGAACACATTTTATTAGATTTTTTAAATATTTTTTTTAAGTGTATCACAAGCGAGTCTTGAAGGCCTTGCCTCTCTTGTTATTCTTGTTGTTGAAGTTTGGGGAACTTGACCAAAATCTGTGTGGTCTGAAAGTGATACCCCTTTGTCTCCACCCCTCACCTGCATCTGTCAGCCTGGCGCTGACAAAGAGTCGGAACATGTTCTTTGATCAAAACAGTTTGTGTTGGGACAAAGTGCCACAACTTTTATTCTGGTTTCTAGACACACAAGTTAGCTAGAAAGTAAACGCTAAAATTGTTTTGTGTTGGGACAAAGTGCCATAACTTTTGTTCTTGTTTTTAGAGACGCAAATTAGCTAGAAAGTAAACCCTAAAATTGTTGTTTCTCTCTCTCTCTCTCTCTCTCTCTCTCTCTCTCTCTCTGTCTGTCTCACAGTCTGTCTGTCGGTCTGTCTCTCTCTCTCTGTCTTTTGGCAGTAGCAACCTGTATTGTTTGTCAGAAGCCCTCGTAAAGAGCTTAGTCACTGGTTTATAGGGATTTGTTTTTTGAGTTTGGTTTGATCATGTCCACAATATGGTTGGTTATTTCAGTATTTGTAATTAACGATATGGAAGGTTGCCTCACTGCGAATGTGTTTATTGAAACTGGTCATGATTTTTTTTTTTTTTTTTTTTTTTTTAATATTTTTTTTACATGTTTTCCTATGCTTTTCATTTCTTTTTGGTTTTACTTTTGCCTCACTGTGTTAAAAGTGATGATTTTGATTTGCACTGATTATAGTAATGCTTTGTTTGGTTGCCCTTTTTTTTTATGCATATTGTGTCAGTTTATGCTGTTTTATTCATTGACAATTTGGCATGTGAGAATTGTGCGTTTGCCTGATTTATTTTTGAATGCTGGATGGATGTAAAGTAATGGGTGATATTATGCTGTGGTATGTGTTATGGTTTGGATTGTGTTCAGGGGTACAGGAATAAAATGTGAATACAGGCATGTACGTACACACACACACACACACACACACACACACGCACGCACACAGAGGCACAGTTTCACGCTACATGTTTGTGTGTGTGATGCCAGGCTCACAAGAGGAAGAAGAAAGCAGAGTTCATCCCTTACAGAGACTCCGTTCTCACCTGGCTTCTACGTGAAAACCTGGGTGAGTCTCACCTCTTGGGTCAGTTTCAGCTTTGATGATATCTTTGAAACTGAAGCTGTCATGTTTGATTTTATTTGTGTTCAGGTTATAAACATTTTTTATAATAATGATGACAATAATAATAATAATAATAATGATCATGATACTACTGCTACCACTACTGGTCCTGCTGCTGCTGCTCCTCCTCCTACTACTACTACTACTACTACTACTACTGCTGCTGCTGCTACTGATACTACTTACACAGTTATATTTGAGTTCCGACTATAAACAATGATAATAATGATAATGCTAATAAAATGAAGAAGAAGAAGAAAAATAATAAATAAATGAATGAGTAGATGAACAGATAGATAATGAATAAATAGGTAAATGAATTAGTGACGAAATGAATGAATAAATGAATCACCACAGCTGCTACTAGTACTTAGTATAGTTGGAACTCAAATTTAACTGTGTAAGTAGTATCAGTATTAGTAGTAGTAGTAGTAGGAGCAGCAGCAGCAGCAGCAGCAGGACCAGTGGTGGTAGCAGTAGTAGCAACAGTAGTTTTTATTATGATCATCATCATCATGATGTGTGTGTGTGTGTGTGTGTGTGTGTGTGTGTGCGTGCGTGTGTGTGTGTGTGGTTGTTGTTTTTGTTTTGATTTATGCATATTTTTTTCCCCTCTGTTGTGTATCTCTACTAACACCATGCTTTCATTTCATTTAAATATTGTGTAGTGTAGACCCTATTCAGGGCAGGGACTGGATGTAAAAAAGCACACCAGTGCTTATCTATTATCCTCGAAATAAAGAATTTGTCTTGTCTTGTCTTGTCTTGTCAGCTGCAACAACAACAACTACTTCTACTACTACTACTACTACTACTACTGTGACTATGACCACTACTACTACTAACCAGCCTCACCCCCCTGCCCTGTGTGCTGTGTGCAGGAGGTAACTCCAAGACAGCCATGGTGGCTGCTCTCAGTCCTGCGGACATCAACTACGACGAGACCCTCAGCACCCTCAGGTGAAATGCAGCAGGTTCTTCTTCTGCGTTCACTCGTATGCACACGAGTGGGCTTTTATGTGTATGACCGTTTTTACCCCGCCATGTAGGCAGCCATACTCCGTTTTTCGGGGGGTGCGCATGCTGGGTATGTTCTTGTTTCCATAACCCACCGAACGCTGACATGGATTACAGGATCTTTAACGCGCGTATTTGATCTTCTGCTTGCATATACGCACGAAGGGGGTACAGGCACTAGCAGGTCTGCACATATGTTGACCTGGGAGATCGTAAAAATCTCCACCCTTTACCCACCAGGCGCCGTCACCGTGATTCGAACCCGGGACCCTCAGATTGACAGTCCAACGCTTTAACCACTTGGCTGTTGCGCCCGTCCGAATGCAGCAACAACTCTTGGGGGGGGGGGGGGGGGGGGTCTGAGAAGGGCATGTTTTTGGGCGGGTGCATGTGTGAAAACATATTTATCGTGTCTTGTTGAATGAGGAAAACAAGCGTTTAATGAATATGCAGATCAGGCCAAGCACGTCGTGAATAAAACTTGATTTATTTCTGTTTATGGAGGGTTACGAGTTGTGTTTGACAGGTACACAGGAGGAGGAATTTGTTTGGGCAGTGTCCGCTCACATGTACTGGTGATTGTGATTAAACATCTGGTTAAAGTATTAACACTTTTCTCATTTCAATATTATCTGGGTTTTTGGGGGGGTTTTTTTGTTTAAAAAAAAAAAAAAAATTTTAATGAGTAAAGGGTAACAAAGATGGGGCCAAACAGATCATAAATAAAGCTGATTTATTGCAGTTCATGGAGTGTTGTGGTTGATGTAGAACAGACACGCAGATCAGGACAAGTAGATCGTCAGTCAAGCTGAATCTCGGCTGTTTATGAAGCGTTGTTCATGTTTTACAGATGTGCAGATCAGACCAAACACATCATGAATTGAAATGGTTCTTTCCTGTTTATCAAGCATTATTGTTGATGTTGAACAGATGCAGACCGTGCCAAACAGATCATAAATAAAACTGAATATACTGCCATTCTTCATGTATTGTTGTTCATATTTGACAGATTCACAGGTTAAACAGTCCGTAAATTTAGAGCAGTTAATGAGTTCTAAAAAAGCTGATCTCTGTTCTTTGAGCATTGTTGTTGATGTGTAACAATCTTTTGGTGTCATATACTGTACCATGTCAAACTGATGCAGACCAAATGGGAGGGCCGAGAACTGGAACACCTTGTCCCAGAGCAAAGCCATAGGCCTAGTTTGCATCAGTTTGACGTGGTAAGTATATGTATCACCAAACATGGAGTACAATACAAACTCCTCCTGTATATCACAGATTGGGCCAAGCAGATTCTTAATTCAGCTGATTTATTCCTGCACATCAGTTGTTGATGTTGATATTGAATAGATAACGCAGATCGAACCAAGCACATTCTAATTCAGCTGGTTCAGTCCTGCACGTCAGTTGATGTTGAACAGATACGCAGATCTAGCCAAGCAGACTTTTCATTCAGCTGATTCATTCCTGTACATCAGTTGTTGATGTTGATGCTGAACAGATACGCGGATCGAGCCAAGCAGATCGTGTGCAAGGCGGTGGTGAACGAGGATCCCAACGCCCGTCTGATCCGTGAACTGAAGGAGGAGGTGACGCGCCTCAAGGAACTGCTGGCTCTGGAGGGCATCGAGGTTGGAGAAGGTACTGCCCTAGGCACCCAGGGAAAATCCGATCCCCAACAGAGACTAGGAAAGACAGGATCGACTTAGAGGTAGAGAAAAACGAACGAATCGAGGGGACCGAGTCAAATCGAGTACACAGAATGTAAGAATACAATACAGACAAGCCGCATGCAGCAAAATAAGGCCAAATGAATACGCTTAATAGCCAAAAAAAAGCGTTAGACGAGACAGGGTGTAAACCTGACAAGATGGTGTGGAGAGCCTTGGCCAAAGGAATGATTCAGAGCTTATAGCTTTTAGAGGCGTTTGGCTAAGAGCGGACCAGGCAAGACGGCTCGTCTTTTCACTGTTAGCCGCGCGAAATTTGGCCAAGCAGAGCAAACCGGTAGGCCTAGTTTGCATCAGTTTGACATGGTAAGTATATGTATCACCAAACAGGGAGTATAATACAAACTCCTCCTCTCTGTGACGTTTCAGTTTCAGTTTCAGTTTCTCAAGGGGGCGTCACCGAGTTGGGACAAATCCATATACGGTGCACCACATCTGCTCGGCAGAGGCCTGACAGCAGCATAACCTGACGTGCTTGTCAGGCCCTGAGTGCTTGCTTATATATCTGTGTACAACAAGCTCCCTGATAACCTCCGTCATTCTGATTCCCTCGCATCCTTTAAATCTCGTCTCAAAACTTACCTTAAGAACAGGCGAGCCCTCCACCTTGTCACGCTGTTCTGCACTAGTTGGGTCACGGTTAAGTATGTGTAATTAAAAGGAAATTTTCTATCTAAAATTACGTTTAAATAACATACTTACCGTGACCCAAATTTAAGACCCTCCCATCCTCCCCGCTTCCTGTTCTCCCTGCTCGCTGCGCTGGTGATGGCATATTGCCGTCAAAAGAGGGCGATAACCAGCGGGACAAAGGGGAGGTTACCTACTTCCGGGAGGTTATCGGCCGTAGTTTCGTTTTCTCCGCATAGGCGGATAGTAGTTTGCACAGGACAGGAATGTCAGACCCCTGCCGGAGTCTGTACTAGTTGGGTCACGGTAAGTATGTTATTTAAACGTAATTTTAGATAGAAAATTTCCTTTTTCCCTCAGCAATAAGTTCAGTTGTGGCAGGTCCACTTCCTTTGTGTTAGCTGTGCTTGACTATGTGTGTATATATACGTATGTGTACATAACTACATGCATGTATATGAATGTGTATTGTGTGTCTGCGTGTGTTTATGTAAGTTTGTGCTTGTCTATGTGTGCGTATGTGTTAGGGTAGATAAACATGTATGTTAAAATGTATGTATGCAGTGTGTGTGTGTGTGTGTGTGTGTGTGTGTAATCACATTTTGGTTTGTGTGCGTAACATAGATGTAATGTTTTATGTTAACAAAAGCGTTTTTGTAAAGCACCTAGAGCAGATTTCTGGATAGTGTGCTATATAAGTATCCATTATTATTATTACCTATCAGAGTGGATTTCTTTTGACATAATTTTGCCAGAGGACAACACTCTCGTTGCCATGAGTTCTTTTCCAGTGCACTAAGTGCGTGCTGCACATGGGACCTTGGGTTATTGTCTCATCTGAAAGAGTAGACGCTCCGTTTTTAATTTTACAGTCAAACTTGGGAGAAAGGGCGAGAGCAGGATTCTTCTTCTTCTTCTGTGTTCGTGGGCTGCAACTCCCACGTTCACTCATATATGCGCGAGTGGGCTTTTACGTGTATGACCGTTTTTAACCCGCCATGTAGGCAGCCATACTCCGCTTTCGGGGGTGTGCATGCTGGGTAGGTTCTTGTTTCCATAACCCACCGATGGATTACAGGATCTTTAACGTGTGTATTTGATCTTCTGCTTGCGTATACACATGAAGGGGGTTCAGGCACTAGCAGGTTTGCACATATGTTGACCTGGGAGATCGAAAAAATCTCCACCCTTTACCCACCAGGCGCCGTCACCGTGATTTGAACCCGGGACCCTCAGATTGAAAGTCCAACGCTTTAACCACTCGGCTATTGCGTCCGTCGAGAGCAGGATTCGAACCCACGCCCTCACAGACCCTCTGTATTGGCAGCTGAGCGTCTAAACCATTCTGCCACCTTCCTCCTCATCATCTCTGATGATCATGGTGATGATGATATTATTATTATTAATTATATCCACATGTGTATAGCACGCTTTCTCTCTATTCACTCAGGGCACTTTACATGAAAGAAAAATTATGAATGATATGGATACTTGTATATAGCGCCTATCCTCAGTTGGAGACCAAGATCCAAGCACTTTACAAACTCAGGGTCAGGTTGCCTACCTGGGTAGAGTCGACTGACAGCAAATATTGGGTGCTCATCATTTGTTTCCATTGTCATTCAGATTTCAGGCACACACACTTGCACACTCAGACAGATACGTATCATTTTACGTGTTTGAACGTTTTGTTTATTTACCCTGCCAGTTAAAAAGTTAAAAATTAGATTGATGACACTCTCTCTGTCTCTCCTCCCTCCTCCCTCCACTCTCTCATTCCTCATACATGCAGTGTGAGTTAGCAGGTGTAGGGTGGTATTAATAATGATAGTATTTATACAGCGCTGAATCTTGTGCAGAGACAAATCTAATCGCATTCACACCAGTCACTTACACGCATGCATAACTCTAAAACTGAAGAAACTGAAGACAAGGAAGAGACAGGGGAGGGAGGTTATCTTGTGAAGAGGTGGGTTTTAAGGCCAGGCTTGAAAGAGCTGAGTGCGGACGAAGCGAAAGAGGAAGTTCATTCCAAATACAAGGTCCAGAGACAGAGAAAGAACGGCGTCCAACAGTGGCGTGTTTGAATCTGGGTATGCGTAAAAAGAGGGGATCCGAAGCCGACCGTAGAGAGCGAGACTGAGTGTAGAGGTGAAGGCAGCCACAAAGATAGGAACGGGCAGATTTGTGAATACATTTATAACATAGAGTGCTGATCTTATACTTTATTCTGTGTGAGACAGGGAGCCAGTGGAGATGTTGCAAAATAGGAGTGATGTGCTCAGATCTTTTCTTTCT
>NC_134903.1:18458784-18461284 GCF_041734735.1 Babylonia areolata
GTTGGGTTGTGTTACGTTGTGGTGTGTTGTTTAGTGTTACATTGTGGTGTGTTAGGTTGTGTTACGTTGTGGTGTGTTGTTTTGTGTTACGTTGTGGTGTGTTGGGTTGTAGTGTTTGTGTTACGTTGTGGTCTGTTGTTGTTTTGTGTTATGTTGTGGTGTGTTGGGTTGTGTTATGTTGTGATGTGTTGTTTTGTGTTACGTTGTGGTGTGTTGGGTTGTGTTACGTTGTGGTGTGTTGGGTTGTGTTACGTTGTGGTGTGTTGTGTTGTGTTACGTTGTGGTGTGTTGTTTTGCGTTACGTTGGGTTACGTTGTGATGTGTTGTTTTGTGTTACGTTGTGGTGTGTTGTTTTGTGTTACGTTGTGGTGTGTTGGGTTGTGTTATGTTGTGATGTGTTGTTTTGTGTTACGTTGTGGTGTGTTGGGTTGTGTTACGTTGTGGTGTGTTGGGTTGTGTTACGTTGTGGTGTGTTGTTTTGTGTTACGTTGTGGTGTGTTGTTTTGTGTTACGTTTGTGTTACATTGTGGTGTGTTGTTTTGTGTTACGTTGTGGTGTGTTTGGTTGTGTTACGTTGTGGTGTGTTGTTTTGTGTTACGTTGCGGTGTGTTTGGTTGTGTTACGTTGTGGTGTGTTGTTTTGTGTTACGTTGTGGTGTGTTGTTTTGTGTTACGTTGTGGTGTGTTGGGTTGTGTTACGTTGTGGTGTGTTGGGTTGTGTTACGTTGTGGTGTGTTGGGTTGTGTTACGTTGTGGTGTGTTGTTTTGTGTTACGTTGGGTTACGTTGTGATGTGTTGTTTTGTGTTACGTTGTGGTGTGTTGTTTTGTGTTACGTTGGGTTACGTTGTGATGTGTTGTTTTGTGTTACGTTGTGGTGTGTTGTTTTGTGTTACGTTGTGTTGTGTTGGGTTGTGTTACGTTGTGGTGTGTTGTTTTGTGTTACGTTGGGTTACGTTGTGATGTGTTGTTTTGTGTTACGTTGTGGTGTGTTGTTTTGTGTTACGTTGGGTTACGTTGTGATGTGTTGTTTTGTGTTACGTTGTGATGTGTTGTTTTGTGTTACGTTGTGGTGTGTTGTTGTTTTGTGTTACGTTGTGGTGCGTTGTTTTGTGTTACATTTGGTTTGTGTTATGTTGTGGTGTGTTGTTTTGTGTTACATTGTGGTGTGTTGGGTTGTGTTACGTTGTGGTGTGTTGTTTTGTGTTTCGTTTCGTTGCATTGTGTTGTTTTGTGTTACGTTGTGGTGTGTTGTTTTGTGTTACATTGTGTTGTGTTTTGGTTTGTGTTATATTGTATTATGTTGTGTTGTATTGTATATTGTATTGTGTTGAATAGTGTTATATTAACAAATAGCATTGCTGGCAGAAAAAAAGAAAGAAAAAAAAAAAAAAGAAAGAAAGATAAACGGGTGGCACTCTCAGTGTATTGACAAGTTCTCCCTGGGGGAGAGCAGCAGCCCCAAAATTTTTTGCATAGAGAAATCTGTCGTGTCAAAAGAGTAACACAGTATACAGCATTCCCTTGCTGTGCAGGCACAGTGACACTGGTTCCTTGCGAGGGGGCCCTCTGCTACGTCAACGGCCGACAGGTGACGGAGCCCACCGTGATGAAGACGGGGTCGAGGGTCATCCTGGGCAAACACCACGTCTTCAGGTTCAACCACCCACAGCAAGGTGAGAGTGGCCTCCCTTCTCCTTGGGGGTGGGGGGGTGAGGGAGGGGTTGGGGGGGGGGGGAGGGGTTGGTGGGTGGATGGAGGAGGAGACAGGGAGGGGAGGTTATTAATCTTACTGTGTGGTTTTGTGTGGACTGGGTGGTGGTGGTTGTTGTCCTCTTTTGCATGAGTCGGGGGGTGGGTGGGGTGGGGGGGGGGGTGGGGGGGTTCTTGGTAGTTTTTCATACTTTTTCTTTTGTCTTTGTCTTTCTCTCTCTCTCTGTTCTCTTTCCTCTCGTTGTTTCTTCTTTGTTTTTTGTTGTTGTTTTTTTCTCTCTTTTTTTCTTTTTTTTTTTTCTCTCTCTTTTTTTTTTTTTTTTTCTCAACAAAAAAAAAGAAGATGTTTTTCTCTTTGTTGAATCATTCCATATAACACTTTCTTTTTTCTTATTTTCTCTGCTTTTTTCTTTCCTTTTTTTTTTTTTTTTTTTTTTTTGCTTACTTTCTTTCTTTTCTCTCTCTCTTTGACATTTCCACTGTTTTTTTTATGGCACCAATGGAAATTGATAATGCACTATGGAAGCAATATTTTTTCTCTATGTTTTGAAAGCTTGATACAAAAAACAAAAACAAAACATACTAGAATTGGCTAACCACATTTTAATTTGTTCATGTCATTAGCAGAGACAGGCAGAAAAAAAAACAACATGGTTTCAAAGTGTTTTCCTTGGATTAACTGTTTTCTTGTATTCAGAAATGCTGGGGGGGTTTCAAAGCAAAATGCATTTGTCTTGATTTTTTTTTTTTTTTTTTTTTTTTTTTTTTTTTTTTTTTTAAATACCAAATG